>NC_056747.1:1180137632-1180182632 GCF_019279795.1 Protopterus annectens | reverse complement strand
GTATAATGAGTATGAAGTGAGACACATCAACACATGGACAGAGAGAATTAGCAAAGTGATCATGGAAGGACTAGAGAAAGACCTGTGTAGACGCTGGAAATATAATGTGCAGGTAAGGCACCAAGATAGCATCTAGTAACATTAGCAGTACTGCCATATACAGGAAAGGTACCAAGGTAGCCACTAATAATGTTAGCAGTACTGCCATATGCAGGTAAGGTAACAAGATAGCATCTAATAACGTTAGTAGTACTGCCATATGCAGGTAAGGTACCAAGATAGCATCTAATAATGTTAGCAGTACTGCCATGTGCAGGTAAGTTACCAAGGTAGCCTCTAATAATGTTAGCAGTACTGCCATATGCAGGTAAGTTACCAAGATAGCATCTAATAACGTTAGCAGTACTGCCATGTGCAGGTAAGTTACCAAGATAGCATCTAATAATGTTAGCAGTACTGCCATGTGCAGGTAAGTTACCAAGGTAGCCTCTAATAATGTTAGCAGTACTGCCATATGCAGGTAAGTTACCAAGATAGCATCTAATAACGTTAGCAGTAATGCCATGTGCAGGTAAGTTACCAAGATAGCATCTAATAATGTTAGCAGTACTGCCATATGCAGGTAAGGTAACAAGATAGCATCTAATAACGTTAGTAGTACTGCCATATGCAGGTAAGGTACCAAGATAGCATCTAATAATGTTAGCAGTACTGCCATATGCAGGTAAGGTACCAAAGTAGCCTCTAATAACATTAGCAGTACTGCCATATGCAGGAAAGGTACCAAGGTAGCCACTAATAATGTTAGCAGTACTGCCATATGCAGGTAAGGTAACAAGATAGCATCTAATAACGTTAGTAGTATTGCCATATGCAGGTAAGGTACCAAGATAGCATCTAATAATGTTAGCAGTACTGCCATATGCAGGCAAGGTACCAAAGTAGCCTCTAATAACATTAGCAGTACTGCCATGTGCAGGTAAGTTACCAAGGTAGCCTCTAATAATGTTAGCAGTACTGCCATATGCAGGTAAGTTACCAAGATAGCATCTAATAACGTTAGCAGTACTGCCATGTGCAGGTAAGTTATCAAGATAGCATCTAATAATGTTAGCAGTACTGCCATGTGCAGGTAAGTTACCAAGATAGCATCTAATAATGTTAGCAGTACTGCCATGTGCAGGTAAGGTACCAAGGTACCCTCTAATAATGTCAGCAGTACTGCCATGTGCAGGTAAGGTACCAAGATAGCGTCTAATAACATTAGCAGTACTGCCATATGCAGGTAAGGTACCAAGATAGCGTCTAATAACATTAGCAGTACTGCCATATGCAGGTAAGGTACCAAGGTAGCCTCTAATAATGTTAACAGTACTGCCATGTGCAGGTAAGTTACCAAGATAGCATCTAATAATGTTATCAGTACTGCCATGTGCAGGTAAGGTACCAAGATAGCGTCTAATAACATTAGCAGTACTGCCATATGCAGGTAAGGTACCAAGATAGCATCTAATAAAATTAGCAGTACTGCCATATGCAGGTAAGGTACCAAGGTAGCCTCTAATAATGTTAGCAGTACTGCCATGTGCAGGTAAGTTACCAAGATAGCATCTAATAACGTTAGCAGTACTGCCATGTGCAGATGTTACCAAGATAGCATCTAATAACATTAGCAGTACTTCCATGTGCAGGTAAGGTACCCAGGTACCCTCTAATAATGTTAGCAGTACTGCCATGTGCAGGTAAGGTACCAAGATAGCGTCTTATAACATTAGCAGTACTGCAATATGCAGGAAAGGTACCAAGATAGCATCTAATAGCAGTAGCAGTACTGCCATATGCAGGTAAGGTACCAAGGTAGCCTCTAATAATGTTAGCAGTACTGCCATGTGCAGGTAAGTTACCAAGATAGCATCTAATAACATTAGCAGTACTGCCATATACCCATCTCAGTGTATGATGTTTTATGACAAGGTTGGTTATACAGATTTGAATTAAAATTGACTTTTATTATGTTCTATATAATACAAGATTAAACTGTCTCGTTAAATAGGGTTAAACATTTTTATTGGCCTGTATTTATGGGAAAAGGAGAGGTAATTTTAACTAATCTCATCGATGAAGATGTTAAAATTAACTTTTATTATTTGTTTATACCCCAAGATGATACTGCCTCTTTAAATAAGGTTAATTGCACTGACATGTTTTATTGGCCTGTAGTTCTGTAAACAGGAACAGTCCTTTTTGCAGATCTTACTAATGAAGGTGTATATGCTTTAAACATTGAAAGTGGTATATGTTATTATACTGTCTACTAGAATGCTGTTGTGTTTAATGCAAAAAATATACATAATTATGCAGTTGGTGGGGGAATTCAAGGTGAATGTACATACTTGTAGGGGGTGGTCTTTGGCAGGACAGAGAATGAAAAGGGTTTAATGGTTATGATCACCACTTGGATGAATCATACAGCGCAGTATGAAATTACAGACACTAAGGGCAACTGGATGATGGGGAAACCAAGAGGTGGACTTGAAAAAGTCCTTAGTATAATTGTGTCTGATGTCACACTAGGACTAGAGAGGAAACACAACCTGCAAGTTGGTGATACCAAGATTATTATGGGTGTTGCAGGTGAAGTGGTCATTCTTAGGTGGACGAGTGGGATTCAGTTTAACAAAGTGTTAGTGCATGGTCTATGGATCCTGGAAGTGAAGAGAATGAGACATAGCTAGTATAGAAGAACCCTTTACCAAGACAAAATTAAACGGTTGGCCAATAAGGTAACCATTTGAAAGACTGAAACTCAGATTGCTGAATCCTAAAATGTGGAGACCGAAAGACTAAACATCTGAACTGATGTATTCTAAGTTTGAGAGTGACATTTTACAGAATATTCCTATTTCTCAGAGGTATGGCAATTTTGAAGTTACTATTTATAACTTTGTGCAGTGTGAGCTGCTTCCCCCACATTGTAGTGTGCAGGGGGCTTGCCCACCCCCTACAAAAAAGAAGTTTAGAGGAGAAGAGAACGGTTGCATTTTCACTCTTATCCTTTATTTGCCGTCTTTTTTTCAGTTTCAGGACTCCGCAATCTGAGTTCAGACATTTCAGTAGGGAGGAGCCAGTTGATAAAGTGCTCAAAATGAGACAAGTTTATTTGTTATAGTTAAACAGAAGGCTACAACCATTTCCTGCAGTGCTTGTGGGTACATTTTTTGATTTATCTGTCTTTATAAGATTCATTCTCCTGACATAAATTCAACAATATTGTACAAGCAGTGTAATCTATGATACAAAAAGACGATAATGAGCTAATTGTTCCAGGTCCAAATGTGATTATTACAACCATTTTGCTTCATGTATGACCCTGGGCAGCCAATTTAGCCAAACGACTGAGTCTATGCCTCTTTACCTCCCACCCCCATTCAAACCAAGAAAATGTTTCTTGCTGACCAAACCTAGTTACCAAACACTAGAAAGCAATTTCAGTCATTTTAAATTTCATATTTAATGAGTATCTTAGAGAAAGCTGCGGTGGTGCAGTGGTAGCATTGTCGCCTCACAGCAAAAAGGTTCTCCCATTCGATTCTCATCTGGAGTGCCTTCTGTGTGAAGTCTGCATGTCCTCCCCATGGTCGAATGGCATTCGAAATACATGCGTAGGGTGTGCCTTCGTTGAAGGTTGGGCATCGAGCTGGCACCTCGACACCATACAAATTTCCAGCCAATCATTAGCGGACTGGAGTTTCACTGTGGTGACCCCTAACAGGGAAAAGCCAAAAGAAGAACAACAAATGAGTATTTTAGAGATTGTTTTCTCTCAAAGAAAGAATGATCAGAGTTATACTTAGCTTCTACAGTCAGAAACCAAGGTCACAGCTCTCTGTTCTAGCTAAAACTGGCAATATTAATTAGGAAAGCAATCATTCATTTTGCCCCCCCCACCTTCCTTTGGACCTCTCCCTGATACTCTATTAACTTATTAATTCCTCCATAATGGAGAGAGCCAGATCATTCATTGCCTACCCAAGGTGACATCCCTGTAGAACATTTGTTTCTTGACTGAAATAAAAGCCTTATATACCCATTTGTTTCTATTTTGAGGTGAGAGTTATGCACCAGAGTAGGCCATCATTAATTTGGGGACCCCTTCCTCACAGCCTGGATCCCTCCCTGCAGTGGCTGTAGCTTCCACATTCACTTCTTCCCAGAAAGATGCATGCATCAGACACACATGCCTAGTCTCCCCGGCTAATATGCTGTGCAGTTCTTATCCAGCCTACAGAGCTGAATGCTAGTACTTAACACTTCTGGTGGATGGTCAGCATTGCACTGGGTCAGATCACTGTCCTTAAACAAGGATGTGTGAGCAAGTTCTGACCACTCAGTCCCACCATCGAGCTGCTAATTATAGGTTCATAGGAGGTTACAAGGCTAGCATCCCTATAGCCCTTACAAGCCTAGCCATATTAGTCCCAAGTTGCCTCTATTTTCCTTGGTTAGATGGATGTAATTTGCAGAGCGAGTCTATGATAAACACCGACTACCCCTGTCCATGTGAGACATGGGTGCCTCCCCGGGGTGAATTTGTGGTCTCCCATCCATTTGTCCAGGTTGTGCTTGAATAAGGTCAGTGATGGGCTCTGCTTCATTTGAAATGGAAGTTGATTCCTGAGTAGCGTAAATTTCTGGGAGATATATTTTCTTCTCCAGCACGTTCTGTTAATGTCACAGGCTAGGTTAAGATCCTCAGACCAAGTGACTCTTGTGCCACTTGACTTACAGATGTGCAGCATATCCATCAAGGCAGGGTCAGTCACTGCCCTGTAGACTAGGCGCAAGCTGTCCCTCTGCAGCCTGTATTATACAGAGTACACTGACAGAGTTTTCAGTCTCTCCACATAAGTCATGGTTTGGAGGCCCTGTATTTTCTTGGTGAGAAACTTCTGTGGTCTCTCCAGTTGTTGCAGGTGTCTGATGAAGTACACGTAGAAGGGAACATTGTACTCTATTAATGGTCTGATGAGGGTCAAGTACAGTGGAGTTATAACATCCTTACACCTGGATGGAATGACCTTACTTATGAGATGCACAATGTGGAAGGCTTTTCTTACCAGTGTGGAAATTTTGTGGTCGAAGTTCAGATTGCTATCTACCTATGTTCCCAGATCTCTCACCACTGAGTTTAAACTTGGGGGATGCTGTCAATATTGCAATTAGCAGGGAATTACGCTTTGTTAAAGGGGATAATAATGCAATTTTTTGTGTTTAGTTTTAGACTGTGGCTTTGGCACCATGATTTTTATGCAAAAAACAAACTAGATAAAAAGACAGCTTGCTGTAAATCCCAACACAGGTTTTATTGTTAGCACTTTCGTGCAAGTCCGATGCCTGTACTTCTTCAGGCAAAGTACCTTGTCTGAAGATGTGCAGGCATCGGACTCGCACGAAAGAGCTAACAATAAAACGTGTGTTGGGATTTACAGCAAGCTGTCTTTTTATCTACCATAATGTGTATGTGTTAGCTCCTCCTGTAATATGTTAACGCCATTGGGGGGACTCAATGATTGCACCCAATTTGCAATCATTAATGAACTTGGTAAGCCAAAGGCCAGCTACTTTAGCCTGGACTTCCAAGATTCCAAACAGTAAAGGGCTCAGCACAGATCCTTGTAGTATGCCACTAGTGAAGGGTCTACTGAAAGAGGTGGAGTCACTAACTTGACAGTATGTGATCTGTTGGTGAGCCATTTGGCTACCTATCTAGTGACATAAGGGTTAATCCCCAACTCGGAGAGTTTCTCAATGATACATGAGTGGGGGATTGTCAAAAGTATTGGCTAGATCAAGATAGACTGTATACACTGTCTTACCTTCATTCAGGGCATTGGTGACTTTCTTGAATAGGTCTACTAGGTTTAATAAGCATGTTCTACCCTTAACAAAGCCAAACTGGGTTGGATCTAGAGTTTAAAGGTCACCTATGTCCTTGTTGGTAAGGTCCATGGTGATTCTTTCCATGGTCTTGCAGATGAGGCTGGTTAGACTTATGGCTCTATAGTGCCTAGGGTCGGTTGATGGCCCCCATTTATGCAAGGGGATTACTGTTGCTGTTCTTCACTCTGCTGGAACAAAGCCAGTTCTCAGGCTATAGTTAAAGAACGCCAAGAGGTTCTGCTAGGTCCTGTTTTAGATTGCCTAATAAGCAACCTGGGATCTTATCTGGTCCCATTGAGGCCTTGTTGTTGGCCTTGGATAGCACAGATATGACCTGATCTCTAGAGATACTAGACAGAGGACCGGTTTCAGGTATGTTTTGGGGTATGGCTATTGGGAACATCGGAGTGAAGTTTGCACCAAATCTGTCAGCTAGCAGATTTGCAATTTCCTCCGGTATAATATGAGTGATACCATCTACTACCAGTTTAGCACATAGCTGGGCATTCCCTTTTAGATTCTGGACATAAAGACTGCATTATGATTATCCTTAGCTAGGGATGCTATTCTACCTTCATAATTAGCTTTAGAGGACTTGAGTCAATGACTTGAGTCATCGGGCTACATTCCTCTATGCCAAGGATTTAATGAAAAGTGTGGATTGTTTTTATCTGTTATCTTAACATGCATCCATGTAGTAAGTCAGTCTTAGGGTTTCAAAATGGGAAAACAGGTGGCAATAGTAATAGCGAAAATAAAGTCTACTCCTTTCTTAATATCTTTGTATATTTCAGAACTGTTGTTTTTGTGTTTTTTTTGTGTGTGTGTGTGTGTGTGTGTGTGTGTGTGTGTGTGTGTGTGCTATGTGCACACAACCATGCAAGTGGGTAAGGGTCTTCATTTACATCATGTTGCTTATGGAATTCTGTAACTTCAAGCCCTTTTATGTTTTCATTCCAGTCTTCTGTTCTCAGAGGCAGTTAATGGATACTGAGACCAAGTGTTTGTCTTCTAATCCCCATAATTTATCCTGCAGGATATATTTGCCTTCTTGCACTTGGCATGGGCATAACTACACAATTTTAAGAACCTGTCTGACTGACTTGTTTATGATACTTTCCAAGTTTTTACCAGCTTTTGTAAAATTTTAACTGTCAGAACCTTGTTTATGTTTTTGATACTAACCGATCAGCAAATAAATGTCACAACGGCAGACAATTTAAATTGTAAATAACAGAGAAGTAAGTCAGGAAAGTTGACCTTTTCTACATATCTTACTGCCTGCCTAGCATACTGCTTTTGTCAACTGTCTGAGTGGTAATAAAGGCCCCTTAGAGTTGTGCAATCATTACAGTGAGAAAAGCAGGCATGAAAATTGTCTGCCTTTCCCATTCTGGTGCTTGAACTGTAAAATAATTCTTTTTCCCATGCAAATATGCCTTCTGACCTGAAAAACCAAATGACTGTGCATTAGGCTTCCATAACCAGTGTAGCACAGTATTGTTATAAAGATATAAAGAAGCCCTCAGTTCTCTTGGCTGGGTGCTGATTGATCGAGGTGATTGTTCTTTCTAAAGCGCAGACATTAAGAACTTACCTGCATTCTAAATGTAGTTATCCTTCATGAGCTTTACTTATTCCAATCACTTTAAAAAGGCTCTTGCATTCTCATAATCTGCATTTGCCTTGCAAAATTACAAATATATTAGCAGTTTGCATTGCCTGTTATTTCACTGCAACCCATACTTATGAAAGTAAAAGCCAGCTGTATGTGCCTTTTCAGTCATACAATTCCAATTTATTTTGTCATTTAAATGCCGTAACTATCAGGCACAGAACAGATGCATATATCCATTCATCAGATTAAGTAAAATAGTTTCCTTACTTTTCCTAAATTAATAGCAGTGCATAAAAGCAAGAGGTAGTTCATCCCTGTTAATGAGACTTCATATAGCAAGTTAAATTCTTATAACTTCCTCATGCCAATGATAATGGGTTTTCTGATCGAAATAAAATGAAATAGTCAGCCACATTTTATGAAAAACTCTATTTTGCTCATCATTTAGCAGGTCGCAAGAAACCATATAAATTAATTAATCCCTCTGACATCATTTTGAAAACCATTCGACTAAACAGAACTCTTTAAGTGTTAACCTAACAGTGTGCATCTCTTACCTCTGCAGCAGCCCTGACTCCAGCACAGTATGCTGGAGGTCTTGGGTTCAAGTTTCAAGTAAGAGCTGATTATTCTTTCATATTTATGTTTCTAACAATGCATGAAATAAGGGCTTTCTCTGTGTGTGTGTGTGTGTGTGTGTGTGTGTGTGTGTGTGTGTGTGTGTGTGTGTGTGTGTATATGTGTGTGTGTGTGTGTGTGTGTGTGTGTGTGTGTGTGTGTCTGTCTGTGCACGTGCGTTTGTAATGTGACTTTAATGAGCATATTGGTGCTTTGCTAGCTGAAAGGTTAAAACTCTTTAATGGAAAACTCAACACCTGTCTGCCCAGAGGCTGTTGTTGGTCTGGTGGCAGTGACACCAGAATGTTATGATGAAAGTCTGGGTTTCAGTCCGAAGAAAGAGGTAATATGATCCTTTCATGTCTAGGTTTCCATCAGTGTCTAAATTACTTCTTTCTGTGTGTGTGTGTGTGTGTGTGTGTGTGTGTGTGTGTGTGTGTGTGTATGTGTGAGCGTGTGTAACATGACTTTGATTGCCATGCTGGGGCTTTCCTACCTGAAAAGATAAAGCTGTTAAGGGAAGACAACATCAGTCTATCCGGAGGCTATTTGACTTTGTCACTGTACCAACACGAGCCAGTAGCAGTGACACCATAATGGTATATCTGAAGTTTTGGGTTTGAGTCTCGGGTAAGAGCTACTATTATCCTTTCACTTCTGTGTTTCCAACAGTGCCTCATCAGACTTCTTTCTGTGTGTGTGTGTGTGTGTGTGTGTGTGTGTGTGTGTGTGTGTGTGTGTGTATCTGCATGTATAGCATGACTCCTAAGGATTTCACCCACTTTAGTTTGAGCCAGTGTCTTCTATTACCAATTTATCAATAGCAAGCGAGACTTAGCCTGTTTTTCATATAAATACACACTCACAATATTTCCTCGGAGTCTCCCATACCAATATTATCAGCACAATTCCACCAATCAGCCTGCTTATCTTACATGAAGACCTCAGTTACTGATCACGCTGCTAATGAACAGCCAACATTATCTTATGATAGCTGATGACCAAACAGTGTCTCTCATCAAAACAGCAGACAATAACAGTCACACCTCAGCTGCAAAAATAAGGCATCAACCATAATATCTGTCAAATGAAAAAAAATGAAAGCACTTTATTTTTAAATTATTAGATTCCACATACGAAATGGTATTACATTTACACAACAGAAAAAAATGTTTTCATATGGATAGACTGTGGACAGAAAAAACAAATTGTAGCTTTTTATTTATTTTTAGTTTGAGTGAAGTCATAGGATAACAATAAAGTTCAACATGTCTATATTCTAAGCATGCTGATAGTTTCCTCTGCCAGATAAAATTTCCAGATGCAGAAAAACATAAGGAAAATGAAAGCCGCAGCTATGGTGATGAAATAGATTTCCAAAATCCATACGAGTCCCAGACAACTGGAAAGAAAAACGACAATGTGTCTGATGCAGTACACTCCAAAAGGTTAAAGATACTTCATATAAAATCTGAATTATCTTTTGAAATAGGCTCAGACAGTTATGTTCAATGATAAGGTAGCACAGCTTTTAAATGAAATTGTGAATAAACACTGTGAATAAATGACTATAAACTGTGAATAAACGATCATAAACAATTCCAGGAAAACATTTATAAATTCAAGAATGTGGTAAAACTGGTAGAAAAGAACCCATAGGCATGGTCACATATGAATTTCCCCACCAAAGGGGGCTTGCAATACAGTTATTCGCAGCAATGAATTGACTATGTTTCTACCTCACCTGTGGTAGGTGCAGATTATATTCTCTGCAATGGTCATCCACCATATGGTCATTGTGGCCACATACCCACAAACATGAGCAATAATGGAGTATAGGGCAGTGATGGAGGCTATGGCTGACATCTGCATGGAGGTGGCCATAAATGTCACATGCCCCATCACTTAGTGCCTGAGGCTGACCACAGCATTATGCTTGGACTTCATGATCTCAAAGATGCCCTGGTAGTGCTTGGCCACAAGCATGCAGACACCATGCACAATACCATTTCCATTTCCATATGGATAGCTGCAGACTGTGCTCAGATTACAACCCTGCACATCCATTGTTTGAAGTCAAAAGCTGCCTACAAGTCATGGGCTGGCTGTGACAGTGGCTAATGTGACCACTGGTGGCCTGCCTTACAGTGGGTATCTGCATGTCAGATACAGCATGTTCATCTACTGCTGCAGTCCTCTCACTAGTGGTGCTGGTGGTACTTTTAGTCAAACAGGAGCTCCCCCCTTAACAAGGATGGCACTGTGTTATGCTATGACATGCTGTGCTGTGCATCCTGTAGAGTAGATGTGGAGCATGCAGCACTGTTAGCCTGGACAATGTCCTGTAGTGTAGGTGTGGAGCATGCACCAGTGTTAGCCTGGACAGTGTCTTGTAGAGTAGGTGTGGAGCATGTGACAATGTTAGCCTGGACAGTGTCCTGTAGAGTAGATGTGGAGCATGCTACAGTGTTAACCTGGACATTGTCCTGTAGAGTAGGTGTGGAGCATGTGACAGTGTTAGCCTGGACAGTGTCTTGTAGAGTAGGTGTGGAGCATGCTATAGTGTTAGCCTGGACAGTGTCCTGCAGAGTAGGTGTGGAGCATGTGACAGTGTTAGCCTGCTCAGTGTCCTGTAGAGTAGGTGTGGAGCATGCTACAGTGTTAGCATGGACAGTGTCCTGTACAGTAGGTGTGGAGCATGCTACAGTGTTAGCCTGGACAGTGGGTATAGGTTACCCAGGAAATAGGCAGACATTGTCACTGTGTCCTGAGACTGAGGTGATTTATGTGTTGGATTCATTGTCAGACTAACACAAGCCTGCTGTCATTGCCCAGTCTCTGCAAAGTATCTGTGTAGCAGTGGTTTGTCCTGTGGCTATTGAATAGAGTACATAATTGTATGATAGGGCTCACTCTGTAATCTCTCATGTCTCATTGTGTGCATACTAATGACAGCTGGGTGCCTTTATACAAATATGAAACACATCTGTGTAGGCACTGTGCTTAGTCTGAATGCCTGCTATACCTGTGAGGCACATAGGCAGTTGTTAGTGTGACCTTCCTGGTGTCTGGGAGATTGCAGTTGTCATATACCTCATGCTCTAAGGATGCTAACCTGACTAACCTCAGTGAGGGATATGTGGCTTTCTTCTGCTTCCAGAACCCATTTCCATACCCCAAAGTATTATGCTTGCCCCCTTATCTCCATGCAGGGATGCCAGGAATTATTCATCCTCAGTGAGTGTCATACTTGATGAAGGGCAACACCTGTCTCTTTCCTTTCCATCATTATGCTGAGTATCTTCTGTGAGGCCTGTAACATCATGACAATTTACACATTTCTGAAATTACTGTGTGGTGCAATTCCTCCCAACCAGATGCATGAATGTATCCCACAAACAGTCTTGTGGAAGCTGGTGGGCATTCCCTCTCCTGAAGAGGTATCCTCCATGTGTCTGGAGTGGCTGTACCATGACATCATTCCCTGCAGGGATCTGCCACCTTTGTAAGACATAAATACAAATAGTGGGACATGGTAACATAGACATGTTAAGGTTCTATGTGCATACAGAGGGACAGCAATGACACAGTGACAGCAAAGTGACTCATTAAAACATCACTAGGCAATTTGTGTGGGGATACACCATGGTAGCCACATAGGGGTCTCAATGGGTATAGCATGCTATGTAGAGGTAGTAGTGGACCTGCACGGGGTATATCTGAGGTATATACCTCACAGGGATCCAATACATGTTATACTGCATGGGGCATTCTGACAGTGAGTGTATGTGTGCGTGTGTGTGTGTGTGTGTGTGTGTGTGTGTGTGTGTGTGTGTGTGTACGTGTGTGTGCGTGCGTGTGTGTGTGTGTGTGTGTGTGTGTGTGTGTACGTGTGTGTGTGTGCGTGTGTGTGTGTGTGTGTGTGTGTGTGTGTGTGTGTGTGTACGTGTGTGTGTGCGTGTGCGCGCGCGTGTGTGTGTGTGTGTGTGTGTGTGTACGTGTGTGTGCGTGTGCGTGTGTGTGTGTGTGTGTGTGTGTGTGTGTGTGTGTGTGTATGCGTGTGTGTGCGTGTGTGTGTGTGTGTGTGTGTGTGTGTGTGTGTGTGTGTGTGTGTGTGCATATGTTTGTGTTGGCACATATGTGCATGGGTGGCACAGAGGCTGTGATTTCCTGGCAGAGTTAATGTGTGTACATTTCCTTCTGTACTTGTACCTGTGACAAGGGCACAGTATCTGGGGTTCAGGGGATGTTGCTTACATTTGTACCTGGGTGTCTTTTGCAAGGCAACACTTTTAGGAGTCATAAGAATAACAGTTTTCCATTTTGTTCAACACTGTCTACTTTCAAGTAAAGTCTCAGAGGCTACCACTGTATTGTAATGCATACTGGAGTAGACTTGATGAGAAGGTGGTGACTGTCCTGTATTAGTGGGCTGCCATCCTTGGCTGTGCTTATAGGTGAACAGGTGCATAAATGCAAACAGTAGAGCTGCGGATGTTTGTTCTATTCAAGAATGCTACAAACCACTAGTGCTAAACTACTTAACTTACTATTACCGGAGGCAATCGATGGGGCATCTTTACATGTGAGTGCCACTGAAAATCTAACCCTTACCATTGTAATTTAGACCACTGTGTACCTTCTGTATTGCCAGAGGATAAATCAAGATTCTCAAATGAGGCTGCTCACTTTTTCTTGATTCATGTTTTGGTATCAAAAATGGTGGTAAGGCCATAAAAGTCAGTAATAGGTAATAGTTTGCCATGTATGCATGCTAATGAGGGTAGATAACGCCTTTGTCTATGAGACAAGATAAGGAGCAGACACTTTCTGCTGCATGTCACTGGTGTGCCATACATGCCTGCCTATGCCTGCAAGCTCTGAGTCTACACATACACAATTACAAGATGGAAGGTATGCTACATATCATTCAGAGTCCTATGAAGGGAATAAATCATGTTATTCTGCTATACATTTATAGAAATGGCAGCTAATGGCATTGCCCCCACAGACAGCACCTGCTGATACGCAAAGAAGAAAACATTATGTGCTATCCCCTTCACAGCCAGTTCAAGAAGTGAATGATGGGACTATGAACAAGTCCTTCTGGAATTTGGAGACCTGGTTGACCTGGCAGACTATTTGTCCAGGGTGACCAGTATCCCACATACTAGAAATATTTGAAATTTGTATCACAGTAATCCTGAACATCTGCAGACAGGAAAATCAGATGTGAGGTAAGCATACCCGAAATGATATGGTAAGTTTTTACCATTTTCCTGTGCACAATATTGATTTTAATAATCCTTTTTCCTACTTTTGTAGGTCTGTTCATAATATTAATTCTTTATTTGCTTTGGTAGAGTCCAGGATAACACTGTTTAGCTGCTAAGAATGTCTGCTTCTGTGTTACACGTGCTGTAGTTGGAAACTGTTTTGTTGTACACTGTGCTGTTTTGTGGGTCACGGCACAGATCTGTGATCTTGGAGAGTATGGCTGTTATTTCTTGCTTATGCTTTGTTGTACCTAACTGTCAGGCTGTCACTGTTTCCGCACCCTAACATATAACTGTGATGGTGTAGTTGCATCAACTTCAGTGCACCTATATCTGCACTCATATCGCTAGCTGCTTATGCTCATTTGTACATAACTGGTCTCCTGCATATGGGCTGCTTATCCATTGCTGCTTCTGTGCTTATGCACATACTGCTATAGTTATGTCTTCATCTGTAGGAGTCATTTCAGGCTTCTATTTGCTTGTAAATGTATGTGGTACTGTGCCTATGCACTGTCATCTGCATTTCAGTCACACCGGAACATGGTACATGATTGGTTGCATAACTCTTTTTCTCTTTCTGCACAACCTGAATGAAGAGAATGCTGCCAGATGCCACAGAAGGCAGCAGAGATTGCAGGCACAGTGAGGTTTGTTGCACCCATTGTCATATTCTGGTTTATATTTGCTGCACTACCTCTGGGCCCTCATTACTGATGTTATCTTTCTTATTTTGGCTCTCGTCTTCAATGTTATGCTCCACCATGTCTAATTAATCACTGATGTTGTGTACTTACACTTTTTGCAGTTATTAGTCATTTGTGTTGCAATTACACCTTTACTAGGATGAGACTGCAGTCAATCATATGTGATTAGTGCTCTACCCTGGCTAATAAATGTTAAAAAAATATATATATATATATATCTTCTTCTTTTGGCATTTCCCAGTTAGAGTTAAGGGTCGCCACAGCAGATCACCTGTCTGCTCTTGATTGGCAGTGGAGTTTTACAGTGTCGAGTTGCCAGTCTGGCACCCAACCTTTCACAGAAGGCACTCACACACATGCACTCACACCTAGGGCAAATTTAGAGTGTCCAATCCACCTGCAGCATGTCTTTGGGATGTGTGAGGAAACCAGAGCACCCGGAGGAAACCCACACAACCACAGGGAGAACATGCAGACTCTAGACAGAAGGCACCCCAGCCAAGGATCGAACCGGAGAACCTCTTGCTGTGAGGTGACAATGCTAACCACTGCACTACCGTGGCTGCCCTATACACACACAAAATATATATATATATATATATATATATATATATATATATATATATATATATATATATATATATATATATACACACATATACATATATATATATCTATATATATATCTATCTATCTATATATATATATATATATATATATATATATATATATATATATGTGTGTGTGTGTGTGTGTATAGATGTGTGTGTGTGTGTGTGTGTGTGTGTGTGTGTGTGTGTGTGTGTGTGTGTATATATATATATATATATATATATATATATATATATAAATAAATCACCATGGTCCATTTGAACTATGGGCGTGTTACTACTATGCCTGCTGCCCTGGCCGAAGCTGTGGCTGAGGCTGTCTCCTGGGGAGGGTTATAGCCCCATCAGGGAAGTATCCCATCCCAATAACCAGCCCTGGCTCGACCACATTTGGATTATGCACAGGGAGGCAGTAGTTCCCTTGGCAGTGACCCACTGGGTCACCATTCAGCAACTACTTCTGAAGTGGGTATCCGACTCAATAGATGAGTCTAACTGATACTATCATGCTACCAAGGGAAAGTGTATCCAGGGCCGGTGTTAGCATTTTGGAGGCCTGCAGCAAATGTCAAGCTGGAGCCCCCCTGGACACTTCGAGTCACAACACCCCTTTTAAAAACCTTATAGTTCATGCTGCAAACTTTTAGGAGTAGTATGCACAGCCTGACCTGTAGCCACAGGTGGGAAGAAATAGCCAGGGAATTGTTATGGCTAGGCTTGTATAGGCCCTAGGGCTGATAGCCTAGTACCAACCTATGAACCTATGAACCTATGAACAATACTCTTACATTAAGACAAGCCTGTATACCACACTATGTTGGCCCATCTCACAAAGGAACATTAATAGTTACTGACATTTAGTTGCAACAAAAATGCATTACAACAACTCTATGTACAGGGTTGGTCTTAGGTGAAATGGTGCCCTAGGCAATGCCTACTGTTTCATCTCCCCCAACATAAATGTGGGCACATGCACACACTAGTGCACTCACACACATCCTCCAGTGCTCCCCCTTCTTTGGCTCCCCACACATCCACATTACTTTTTTCTTGCTTTTCTCAGATTTTTCCTTAACTCTTTAGCTTTTTGTTTTAAGAAGTTATAACTTTCTATATGTTGTGAAGTGCATTTTTAATGTTTTTTTACACAATCTTTTCATGAGGGCTTGAATAGAAATTATGATTAAGGAAAGGAATTCGTTATTGTCATTCAACTTTAGTTTTCCTTGAATCCTTTCAATACTTTTTTTCTGACCAAGACATCACAGTGATAACCATTTACAAAATAAATGAATTAAATTGCGTCCCCCAGAAGCCATAGGGTTATAGAGGCTCTGGGATGCATTTTAGCACATCTTCCCAACCTTTTATTCCAATGGAAGTTTGTCTTATTTTTTTCTTCCGAGGCTTAATGTTCAAAGCTGATAAAATAGTAGTTCACAATAAACAAGCCATTTGTGAGGACATACAGATCCTGTCTGGGAATACTATCTGACTCCCTAACTCCCCCCAAAAAGACAGTCATTGCCTGTGCAATCCTCTGGTGTTAGGTTAAGATGAAAGCAGAGATTCAAATGGTCACAGTCATGTATTTCAAGTGACTGTTGTCATGCATATACATAGCATGCCTGCTTACTCCTCAACCCTAACCCCCAAAAGGCAGACACCTGTTTAAATGCCTGATGTGTGATTGTGAAGAAAGTGAAAAAAATAATGATTACAGTAATGCATTCTACTTTGTTGCTCCCAGACAGTATACTGCTCCTACTCAAGCTATGACCGTCTTAGTACACCTCTGAAGTCTGTGTGAAAAGTAAAAGAAACAATGACCACACTGTCCCAAGCCCAAATATAAGCTGTAATGACTTCCTGTGCACACCTCTGAAGTTTAACTGTGATGAAAATTAAGTAATGGCCACACAATCCCCAGCCCAAAACCTAAAGGAACCTTCTGTACACACACACACACACACACACACACACACACACACACACACACACACACACACACACATACACACACACACACACACATCTTAAAAGGGTTGGTTTTAGAATGGGTATGGTTGAGAGGAGAAGTCACTACTAAGTCCAAGTCAAAAACCATTTGTACAGTCTGGGAACTGGGGTCTACCAGACTCCTAGAAGATTTAAGTGTCTGAGTGTTCTGCGATATATGTTATGCCTTACTTTTGAAGTACAATTACTTGTTAACTGCATTTTTACTGATACCCAGAAGAGTAATATATGTGTCCCTGCATTATTGGGAGTGTGCACAAATAAAAATCAGTAACAGTTTTACACCCGCAAACAAGCATAAACCATAGCAATACTAGTTTTACACAGATTTCAGCACATATACATTGTAAAACGCTAACAATGTTAGCGTTTTGCTTAATATACTGAAGAAATACGTAAGCAAGTGAAAAACATACTGCGCCAGAGGTTTCAGATTAGTTATACAAGTTTGAATGGGTGTGCCTTTGCTGAAGGTTGGACGTTGAGTTGGCACCTCGGCACCCGTAAAAAATCTACTGCCAATCATTAGCGGACCAGAGTTCCGCTGTGGCGACCCCTAACCGGTTAAAGCCGAAAGAAGAACAACATTGTAAAACACTGATACGGCCACACCAAATCAGTAACTGGTGTTTATCTATCATCAAACACCAGTAGCGGTAAGTCATTTTATTTATCTCATTGAGAAGTAATGAATGCCTATCACTTTTCCTGATTTCACAGATCGCCCATGAATTTACCTCATAATTTTGCTCTGTCCCTCATAAAAAATTTGATTTGCTGGTAAATCATTCAGGATTACAGACAGTCAATAAATCCAGAGATCAGAGTTTAAAACCTATTGTCCGAAAAATGCATATCATTGCAAAATGTGTTATTCTGTTAACTTTTTAAGTGGATTAGAAGAATATTTAAAATATCTTCCTGAATTTGAGCCTTTATTCTGCTATTATTTTTGGCTTTTCCTAGAATTATTGAGCAAATAAGTTGAGTTATAGTATGCAGTGTGTGATGACCCACCACTAGATCACTAATCAAGGAGCCTCAATCCTCACCACTGGCACCAGTGAGGGATGTAGACTGGGAGGATAAACGGTACACACACAGTATTTCCAGATGCAGCTCTCTGCATCAAATGCAATCAAATGCAATTTTTCTTAAGAGCAGACAGATGCCACAGTCAGTCTGGGTCTGGTTTTTCCCTCTTACTCCAGATCCCCAATAAGACTCCCTACTGGCACAGCTGTAGAGTTGAAATCTCAGCTGAGTGGCCAAGCCAAGACCTCCAACACCCTCTCTATCCAACCAGTGCTTTATGTTCCTGCCTACGTAGCTGACACACACTCTTGTTCAGGTTTGATTTACACACACACACACACACACACACACACACACACACACACACACACACACACACACACACACACACACACACACGCACACACACACACACACACATGCTCACATCTGGGAAAGGCTGGCACAGGTTTACTAGCTATGCCCCCTTTTGCCTGGACTATACGGTAGTTATCACTGCTACCAGCCAACTTCTTATCTGCTACTTTAATGTCCTTAACAAAGGGTGCCCAATATTGCTGTGTAATATTAATACAAAAGGTAGTTTGACCAAGACCAAAGCTGTTAGGAGTGGCCTACCCAGTGTCACCAAATAAATATGCAAGTACTCTCAAAACTTAAATAACTCTAGACAGATCAGCCACAATGAAAGTTTTAAATATATTTAATAATAAATAATAAAAGAACAAGAAAATACTCAGTATATACTTACAGTGAGATCAGAGTTCAAAATCACAGGAAATATTTAAACAACATTGCAGGACAGTCTCAAATAAAGAAAAATACCTAAAATAAGCTTCACTATATTCCTGACTGTATCTAAGAGAATGATGCTATTCCCTGGTAACTTACTTCAACAGAGCAAGGCAGATGTGTGGCGAATGGTTCCTATTGTTGTCAGGTCCAATACAGAATACAGAATGCACTGTCTCTCAGAGAGTTCTCATATTAATATCTCAAATATTGCTGCTGGGATAGCTTGCAGAATAACATAATTTCTTGTCATCTGACTCTATCCCAGGTGAAACCCCCACTGCTGGAAGCTGGCAGTATTTAGCATTTACCTGTGAAAATACATAGACCTCAGATCTTTGGCAGATGCTGGAAGTCATAAAACAATTGTATCCCTTCATACTTTCAGAGATAGTAATTAGTTCGCTTTGAAGACAATACAGAAAGCTTCTCAGCACAGACTCTGTGCCTGTAGCAAAGAAAACTGAAATATACCATCTTTTATGGTGTAGCCAGACTCTGTGCCTGTAGCAAAGAAAACTGAAATATACCATCTTTTATGGTGTAGCCATAAAGTAATTTAATTTCAGCTATTTTTCTGAAGTTAGCCTCCTGTATTCCAGTTTCCACTGTTAAAATATATACATTTAGACAGTTACAATAGTACATGCACATTTCTGTTCTATTCCAGTAAGGCACACCGTGGTAACATTTCAAACCTCACTTTGCAAAAACCTTTTCAACACACACTTCTGTATCAGCAGTTTGATATACACATGATATACAGTTCTAATACATTTGTAATACAAGCATGCATCTTATATAAATCATGTTGATATTCACAAATGACATATAATTATTTACAAAATTCCATATAGCTGTGCTGGCAGTATCTCCCTTTGTCACACAGTGTACTGTCAGTATTTATACAAATCCCTGAAAAGAGAAAACCATACCAGAAGACTGGAAGTATCGGCACTCCTAAAATCCAAGGTATGCACTGAGATCAGTCACTCTGGGTTGCTGATCTCTCTGGTGCTTACCTAGCTCATGTTCATTATTAAACAGGGTCATATCTCAGCCCTGTTTAGTTAGAGCATAATCAGAATATTAATACATTTTTTCTCTTCATTTTCCCCAACTAGTAGCAGCAGTCAAGGATGATTAAGGGGTCCCTCCCTGCAGCCACAGGTATTGCAGTTCTAAAGCTGGCTATGTTGTTAGCATTTGTGGAGAGAATGCCCAACAGCAGAATTTGACTAAGCCAGGGACACTCTGTCAGCGGTGAAATATTTAATTGTATTGTGAAGCCTGTTACATGACAAAACAATGTTACTCTAATCAGAGATATATTTCAGAGCTCTTATTACCCAGATGGTTTATTAAGTACACAAGATTGTTGTAATAGCTTTTGTTGGTTTGACAGGCATATTACAAAATATCATGATAAGATAACTTGCTGTGGTTGGGGGCCCTTAAGGACCAGGGGTCCCACAGCAACCACAGGATTCACTGGTGCCTATAGCCAGCTAGGAGTGTATCCCATGCTACTGGCCACCCACACCAAGGATCACAACCTACTGTACTCCCAGTAAAGTCTTCTTGGGCCAGTTGACTGTACCCATCCTGTTCTAACCATCTGTCTACCCTTTGTCTATGTGTCTCTGATGTCTCCTTCCATGTATACGCACATACATCCCTCTTTATCTGTTGTCTTCTGCATGACTGCATGCCCTTTCCAGCTGAACCCTCCAGTCCTTCTGCTTTATTAATTTTACTGCTCCACTATCCCTTTTTCTCTATTTATATATGAAATGGGAGCCTTTCTCAATAATAATACAAATACTTACCCTACCCTCCTCCCAGCCTTGTTTTACTTTACAATGTTCCTGCTGTGTTCATGTACTTGCCACACTTGTTATTTTGACTTCCTGTACCTAATTTCTGCTTTGATGATCCAGTAAGGTATCCAACTTGTTGGGCACACAGTCACAGGTCCTTCAGGGCTTCTATATATTTTTCCTTGGGAATATAGGATCATAGGAGGTTACCAGGCTACTGGCTCCAGGGCCCTTACAAGCCTAGCAATTTCAACCCATGTTCCCAAGGGTGTCTGATTCAAGCAGACACTAAAATCAGCACCTATTGTCTCTATCCAAGAAGGATACAGGTGGAACCCCCCCCCCCCGGGTGAATTTCCGGTTACCCGTCCACTCATCCAAATTGTACTTAAATAGAGCCAATGAACATAAATAAAAAGCTTGTTCCAAAGGAGGGGCAACCTTTGTGAGACAAATCTGTCTCTACAGCAAGTTCTGTTGATGTCACATACCAGGTTAAGGTCCTTTGAGTGAGTGACCCATTTTCAATTTGACTTGCAAATGTGCAGCATTTCCATTAAAGCTGGGTCATTAATTGCTCTATATGCAAGGCACAGGTCACCTTTGAGCAGTCTGTATGACACAGAGTAAAGTGATATTGATTTCAGTCTGTCCACATAAGACAGATCTTGAAGACCCTGAATTTTCTTAGTAAGGACCTTTTGTGATCTCTCCAGTTGCTGCAGGTGTTTGAATGGCAACATACCAAAGGAAGTGTTGTACTCTATTACTGTCCTGATGAGGGAAGAGAACAGGGGGTTATAACCTCTTTTTCTAGAGTCAATGCCCTTACTTATGAGATGAACAATATAAAATGCCCTTCTTACCACTGTGGAGACATAGTGATTGAAGTTAAGATTGCTGTCAACCTGTGTGCCCAGATCTCTCACCACTGACTGTATACTTAGGGTATTGCTATTGATCTGATGGTTTGCAGCAACATCGCCTTTGTTGAAGGGGATGATGATGCATTCTTTTGCATTAAATTTAAGACCATGACTTTGGCGCCAGTCATTAGTTTGTGTAAAACCTTCTTGCTGGATGTTGACATCTCTAGGGGTTACAATGATCAGTCCCAGTTTGCAGTTATCAGCAAACTTTGTCAGCCACAGTCCTTTAGTTTTAGCCAGTACTTCAAAGAAGTAGATTCCAAACAGTAGGGGTCCCAGAACCAATCCCTGTGGAATGCCACTGGTTACAGGTCTGCTGGAGGAGGTGGAGTTCCCTATTTTGACTTTATGAGTTCTATCAGTGAGCCACTTTGCAACCCACCTGACAATATATGGGTTGATACTCAGCTGAGTGAGTTTATTAATGATGCCTGAGTGAGGGATTGTGTCAAAGGTACTGGCTAAGTCTAGGTAAGCCGTATGCACAGATTTGCACTCATTTAGGGCTTTGGTGACTGTCTCAAAGAAGGGCACCAAGTTTAACAGGCATGATCTCACCTTAACAAAGCCAAACTGGGTGGGGTTGAGCATTTGGAGATTTCTTATATCTTTGTTAATAAGGTCCATGATGATTTGTTCCATGGCCTTGTAGATAAGGCTGGTCAGGCTAATGGGTCTATAGTTCCCAGGGTCCATGGACACCCTCCCTTTGTGCAAAGGGATGGCAGTAGCTGTTTTCCATTCTTCTGGGACAAAGCCAGAGTTTAGGCTGTGATTGAAAAGCATGCTCAATGGTGATGCTAATTCCTGTTTTAACCCATGTAGAACACAGACTGGGATGTTGTCTGTTCCCATAGAGGCTGTGTTTTTGGCCTTAAAGAGGGCATTTAAGACCTACTCTTCAGAGATACTAGGTGGGGGACAGGTGTTAGGAATGCTTTGGGGTTTAAGTGGCAGGGAAAGGGGAGTGAAGTTTTGAGTGAACCTCTCAGCCAGCAGGTTTGCTATATCCACAGGCTCTATACATGTAGTACCATTAATTATTAATTCAGTACAAATTTGAGCCATACATTTGAGGTTTGGATGTAAGTAAACAATGCCTTGTGGTTATCCTTAGCTAAGGAAGCTAATTTGGATTTGTAGTTAGCTTTGAAAGACTTCACTAGGAGCCTTATTTGCTTGTTTAAATTGAGGAGGGAGTGTTTCCAGTTTTGAGACCATTCCTTCCTACTCTTAGACAGCAATTTCTTTCTCCTGTTATATAGCCTATTAATGGCAGTTGTCCATCAGGCAGGTTTGTTTTCCCTTGAAGATCTTGCTTTAGTTCTGTCAGGAACAGCAGAATCAATACAGTTGTACAGGTGCTTGTATAAAGCATTGGTGTGTAACTCAGCATAGGTGTCTGCTCCATCAGTGGAGGGAGAGGCTATGAAGCTATTTATGCTGTTATGTAAGAGGTTGTAATTGGCCTTGGCGAAGCTTTTTAGTCTAGCTGTTGCTAAGGGGGATCTTGTGTTATAGTTACTTTTAATGAGCCCACCTCCATGGTTGACACCTCTCACCACCTCCTGTGTCTCTTATTCATGTATTAATGTTTAATTCAAGGTAGCACAAAATCACTACCTTGCTCCACATTCTACAGTCTCAACTACACTAAGTTGCCTAGTTTATGAAGTTTCCCTCCACCTCATCTAGTCCCCTGAGGTGTAGCAATCTTTTCTACTCATGCCCATATTTAACATCCTCCTTATTATGTTGCTATATCAAAACTCCTTTCCATCCCTCATTAGCAGTTTCACAGTATGAGAAAGAATATAAAATTTAAGATCATAACTTCAAATTGCACTGACCATCCACAACAACTGTGCAAACAAAAATGTAGTAACAAGAACTCCATTCCAACTACAGCATTTAGGTTCCTAGGTACATAAGACAATACTAGACTCTTGGCCTGGAGGCCCTTATAAGCCTAGCCAAGAATTTCACCCATGTTCCCACAAAGTCAGCACCTGTTTTCCAAGTCCAGCAGGGACACAGGTGGAATCCCAGGGATATATTTTCTGATTCCCATCCAGTTGTCCAGGTTCTTCTTAAAGAGGGCTAGAGAGGTACTCTGCTTGACATGGACAGGAAGTCTATTCCACAGATGGGGCAGTCATTGGGACACAATTCTATCCCATCAACAAGTTCTATTAATGTCACAGACCAGGATGAGACCTTGTGTGTGGGTTGTGTGATTGGAGTTTGATTTACGGATATGCAGCAACTCCAACAAGGCTGAGTCTGAGACGACTATGTATGCCAGACACAGGTCACCTCTGAACAGTCTGTATGCGATTGAGTTGAGGGACAGGGCTTTTCGCCTATCTGTATAGGATAGGTGTTTGAGACCCTGGATTTTCCTGGTCAGGGACCTCTGTGGTCTCTCCAACTGCTGCTGTGTGTGCTTGGCAAGGTACATGCCGAAGGGGGCATTGTACTCGATAATGGGTCTGATAAGGGAGGAGTGCAGGGATGTTATGACCTCCTTGTTCCTGGATGAAATACCCTTACTTATGAGGTGGGCCATGCAGAAAGCCTTCCATACAACAGAGGCACCATGGTGGTCAAAAGTCAGGTTGCTATCAACCTGGGTGCCCAAGTCTGACATACAAGCAGTCACAAGTTATGGAAAGCAATGCCATCAAAAGAGACACAACTAATTTATTTTAATTCAAGTGGAAAAACCCTTAAACAACACCTTCTAAAACATGCACAACAGCATTGCTTCACAAATGTAGGAATAACCTAAATCATCCTCTAGAACAATTAACTTTCCCCACGTGTTACAGAGACATAATAGCCTCCATACAAAGATTATAACAGACCATGTGTCTCATTTCTTATCCATCACCTCAGTCTTGTTTTCCCTCCATCCCAAGCCCCCTCTTTTATAACATCAGTTCACATTTATGGCAATCTTCCAAAAGAAAGAAACACAATACATTTGAATTTAATATATGATATTACTATATTTTATATCATTCTAGCATTCATTAATACATGATTTACCTTTACTTTATCCTTTGTTCACAAATTCAGGACATTATTGTTCTTGGCATATTAACTGCTTGCTCAGTGAAATCTTATTTTCTTACATAAACTACCAACTGTCTTTCTGTGAATTCCTTACATATATTGTGTACTTTTGCTCATGCATTTGAAATTGTAGAATTTAAGTTTATGTCAATGCTTGTGCTTTTCCATCTTGGCAGATCCTGAAATAGGTGCATTTTGATCAGTAGTCTACTCTGGTTAACAAATATAGTTAATTTATTAATTAATTAAAATAAAATGAAATGCTATTTAGCACTGGTGTGCACTCTGTCTAAGCAGTGCTCACCCAGCCCTGCAATATGAATCCTGGCTGTTATGCATAAAATAGTAAACAAGAGAATAACAAAAAAGGAGGTTGGAGGAGAAGAAGATGAAAAGAGTACAGGACAACAAGGGGAACAATAAATAGTAGTTGGAGATGGACAGAAGGGAAGAAACTGAGCAAAGTAAAAAAAAATTGTAAGGAAGGATAAAGACAGAAATGTTACTAGTCATGGAAAGAAAGATGTTAAGGGAAGACTGGAGAGAGCAGCAGTGTTGAGGGTGAAATATAATAATTAGATATATTTTGCTGAAATGCATCATATACTTTGCTGAAATTTATCCTGAAATATAACCTTTGTGTTACTTTTATGCTTTATATTACTGCTGCATTTCTAAGCTTTAGTTAATTAATAAAGAGTAGCATTGTTGCCTCACAGTAAGAGGTTCTCCTGTTCGATTCTCGGCTGGAGTGCCTTCTGTGTGGAGTCTGCATGTCCTCCCCATGGTCGAGTGGCCTCCGAAAGACATGTGTGAATGGTCGTGCCTTCGCTGAAGGTTGGGCGTCGGGCTGGCAACTCGGCACCATAAAAATCTACTGCCAATCATTAGTGGACCGGAGTTCCGCTGTGGCGACCTCTAACTGGGAAAAGCCGAAAAGACAAAGTATACTTGCTCTGAGAAGCTATAGAATCAAAGTTTTTTTTTTTCCAGTGAAGATGCTGCAAAGAAGAGAAATGTGAAAAAACCTGCAATTATTTTTTTTCTGTAAAAGTTGTAGCAATAACATAAAATATAAATAATGTGAAAAATTATCTAAAAAATTGTAAACACCATGTAGTTGTTTTAATATAAAACTGAAGTAACCTATGTTCAATCAGTGGCTCCAGCAGCTGACTAAGAAGCAGGGGAGCGATGAGAAGTTGTATGGGTGCTCCTCAAAGAGATCCTGTTGTATGGGTGCTCCTCAAAGAGATCCCATTGTATGGGTGCTCCTCAAAGAGATCCCATTGTATGGGTGCTCCTCAAAGAGATCCCGTTGTATGGGTGCTCCTCAAAGAGATCCCATTGTATGGGTGCTCCTCAAAGAGATCCCATTGTATGGGTGCTCCTCAAAGAGATCCCATTGCATGGGTGCTCCTCAAAGAGATCCCATTGTATGGGTGCTCCTCAAAGAGATCCCATTGTATGGGTGCTCCTCAAAGAGATCCCGTTGTATGGGTGCTCCTCAAAGAGATCCCATTGTATGGGTGCTCCTCAAAGAGATCCCATTGTATGGGTGCTCCTCAAAGAGATCCCATTGTATGGATGCTCCTCAAAGAGATCCCGTTGTATGGGTGCTCCTCAAAGAGATCCCATTGTATGGGTGCTCCTCAAAGAGATCCCTGCTCATGGCTGGGGATGAGTTGTCTAAAGATGTGAAGGTTAGTGGACCTTGTTAAGCTTCCTCAGAGGAGGGGCGATACTTTGCATGTCCCCATTGCATGCACAGATGTGTGTGGCTATGTGTGCATGTATGCATATGTTTTTGATTGCAAAAGCTGTAGTCAAGTCACAGTCACTGTGGGAGAGCTTGAACCATAAGATACTGGGATGAGAATGAGGTGAGTAAATTCCTGGGAACATAGTGTTCATAATGCTACTCTGTAGCTATTCAATGTGAAACTTATTTGGGTGTGGCTGATGTGGGTCATAGCCCAAAGCAGAAGTGTTCACTTTCCATAAAGTCTTAAGGTCAAATACCTCATGTATATCATGTTTTTTTCATGCAGGCAATACTTACTATTCTCTCAAAACACTTTCAGTAAGATTTAATTATGTAATCATACATTGTATGAAACCAGCATTCAAGATTATTTTACTCATTTTACCAGTTTATCTGATGAGTATAATGCTCTTTGCAAACATATCTAAATAAATATTTGTCAATATTGAGCAGATGAATGAATGTGTGAACCACACTCAGGCATCACAGATAAACTCTTCCAGCTTAACGTCATTCCTTACGTAACTAATTGGATAGCACATAGATTTACAAAGAGAACCCAGAATGTTAGGGTGGGTGGCTGTACCTCCTCCAAAAGGTCTGTCACTAGCAGTATACCCCAGGGTTTGGTCCTTGGGCCATTCCTGTTTTACATTACTTCTTGGTGGTCAAAATTAATGTTAAGGGTTTGTGTTGATCAGGTTTTCAAAATCCTTCAAGAGAGCTTGTCCCACGCAAAAAGCTGGTTTCAAAACCATATTTTAAAACTAAATGCCAAGAAGTGTATAATGGCTACTGAGGGATGACCTGTGACTTGTGTATAGAGCTTCAACAGACCCTATTCTGACAGACATATTAAATATTCATAAGTCCAGTGGTATCATAAACACCTGTTCAAGGTAGCTCAATCTCTTTTGCAAAATAAGTGGAACATGTTGAAGGGACAGGTGCAGTATATATCACAGAGAATACCACTTCTATTGAACCGTCTTCCACTCCACATAAAATAAAATACTTCTCTTACTCCATTCAGAAGTAATTAGGACACGTGGATGGGTAACCACAAATTCACCCCTGGTTTAGCATCCTTGTCTCTCACAACATAAAGTTCCAACATACCTTTATTTCTCCCATTTCTGGGTAATTTGCATGCAGAATATAAGGGCTAAAAAATACCATGGGGATGTAAGGCTAGGATTCTTACGATACTAGCAGATCAATAGCCTAATAAGTATATATAAGAATCTATGACCCTGTGAAGTTTTCCCTATTGATCTCAACATAAACATCTTATTACTTTCTGATAGACATTCACATTTATCTAGCAAAACAGAATTTCAGAACTTGTTATCTGTGTCTTTTTTGTAGAATAAAATGATTTTAAATAGGTCTGCTAGCACAGGTTTTGGATCATTGTTTTATATTCTATTTGATAAAGTCTGTTAACTTAGTAATATTTTTATTCTGTGCACACATTATTTCATAAAGATTATCATAAGCATAGTGTCTGATTTTGTAAATCAAATCTATTCTTCTGGATCAAGATTAAATTCCAGTATCAGACTGTGAGTTGATTTCAGATGCCCATCTTTAAAACAAATAGCCATCCTATAAAAATAGTTCTGTTCCCATGTGACATCTTTGAGTGTTAGAACTCGCTATTAGAATTTTAGTTGAACAAAAGGGCATTAGAAACTTAAACCAAATGTTTAAATGTAATTGTCCCATTAAGATAGTTTTAAACCTTTTTAGAAAGCTATTAACATAGCATGATTGAGCTGGGTAATATATGCTACAGTGTATATAATTACACATGTTTAACCACGTAGTGTTTTCTATAACTCCCCATTGAGGTACATGATATTTTCCTTAGGTATGTCTTTCCAGTTAGCTTTATAATCTTTATCTACCCAGTAAACTCTAATCTTAAAAGAGACTGGTTTAACATTGCTTTCTATATCAGGTAGGTTGATTCCTCCTTCTCTCAGGGCTTATATGACATTTATATGCATTCCTATTTTTTAAGAGACCAAAGGAATCTCAAAATGTTTTATTAAAGTATTTACATGTGTTTTATTTGGATTGAGAGCAGTGGTTTTTATTAGGTATAATATTTTGGGAAGAAAAAAAAAAAAAAATTTTATAAGTTAAAGTCTGTCCTCCGTTGGAAAAATTAGTTTGTTCCAAAGCTGAGCCAATTTGGATATATTCATTAGAATTCTTCCTTTCTGTCTCTTATTTCTATACAGGAATTTCTTATAACAGTTCCTAAATATTTGTGCACTTGAGCTTCTTGGTCTAGCATAAATTCTTGAGTAATTATAATATTCTGAGCTTTATTCACATATATATATATATATATATATATATATATATATATATATATATATATATATATATATAGGGTGGAGGTGGGCTTGCCCCCCCCTGCAGAAATGTAATAAAAAGTGTTTTTGGTAGTTTGGTGTCATATGTGGAGGGAATGTTATTTTCTTGTGATTTGTAATGTTAGATGTTATGAAATTTGATGCTATGGGTTTTAGATGTTTTGGGTTTGAGATATTCTGGTCTCAATGTTATGAAATTAGATGTTATTGGTTTTAGATGTTTCAAAGTAGATCCATATATATATATATATATATATATATATATATATATATATATGTGTGTGTGTGTGTGTGTGTTTGTGTGTGTGTGTCTGTGTGTGTATGGGTATACATGCAACCAATAAGATGTTTGAGGATAGGATTTTGGTGTTGTTTGAGGATAGGATTTTGGAACACTTGAATGATATAGCCAGATGTAAAAACACTAGTGCTTTAGCCAAGCACGTTATCTTGAAAGGAACTCGCCATTACTTTAAGTTTTTTGTGTTAGAGTTAATGAGTCGCAATTCTAGGGAATTTGATAAGAAGAACAGAATTGAAGTATGTGAACAGAGATGGATTTTACTGCTGAAAGCATATATTGAACCAGGTTTAAATGAGAAGGTCTCCCTTAAACCTGTTTTAAAGAAAAGACCTTTGCAACACTGATAGGTCCTGATACATACATTTTTTTCTGTTTTGTTCCTTGTTCAAAGTGATGTGTAGTCTTCTCTTTTTTTGTTATACAAGAACTTTTATGCAGCTTTTGTTTTTATCTCAGTTTTCCATTAGAATGTTATTATTTTTTCTTTCCTTTGCTGCATGTATATAACTGCATATCTAGTTTTAATATGTCTAAATTTTTGTGATGTTGCTTTTAGTGAGTGTGCAGAGTTTATCCATGACATTTATTAGTTTTTTCATTTTTGTATACCTGTACATTCAAGTAGGTTCCTGATACTCTTTCTGATTCAACATTTAATGCATTTATCTATGATTATGGTCAGGTTTGAAGCAACATATAGAGACAGCTCAATAATAAGCTTAACAAATATTTATATTTGATGATGGGAATATTGTTTTATTGCTATGTCTTTAACAAATGATAGGCTGCTTTTATTGCTTGGGAGGGTTTTTTATTAATGTTATCACATGATTGCTGAACTTTCTGTGATTCATTGAGTGTTTATTTTAGATAGGACTTAGATTTTGTGCTCTGTAGTGGTCTGATGAAGGAGAGGTTACTCTGTGAAAGTGCTTACCTTCTGTTTAAGTTACTTCTATATACAGTGATTTAAAGCCATGTTTGGGAGGAGTTTTTTTACTGTTTTGAATTTGACTGGTACATTTACTCCAACCTTAACTGACTGGTCTACTTTTTCTTTATTTGCTGTTTGGCCTGTGTTTGTGTGAGACCACTTGGACATGCTGACACTACCATCTAGCTGGGTTATAATCCAGATTCAAGTATGGAAAAATTGCGACAAATTCTTAGCATTGATACCAATCTACTCCTATCTGTAACATACTTGACTGAAAGCTGCAAGACACCCCGACATGATTTGGCTGTAAGTGAACTTTTTGTTTCCCAGTTGTGGAAGCCTGAAAATGATTTATATAGATATAAGAGGTATCAGTTCCAGAGGCTTCATTTAGAAGCATGCTTTCAAGACAAGGCTGTGCCTAGAGGTATGAGAGTGTTAAAAATACCCACCTATGGTGATGCATATCCTGAACTACTTAAGAAATGGCAGACCCTGAATCTACAGCTGGGGCTGGACTACCTTAGACTTCTGACTGACTTTTTTAATCCTATGGAACTTTTGTTAGGCACCAAAATCAAAAATTTACAACATGATGTGCTTGTCAAGTTCTCGTCAGAATCTTGTCAAGCAAAAATATGTGAAGTCGTGAGTAATGTTGCTCATTATGGAGACAAGTTTCATGCCATAAAACTGAGGAAGTTACAGTGTGACCTGAATGACTTTAGTCAGAACCATGTTTTTTCTTGGCCTCAAAAATCTTTACAGAATAGGCCTGAGACAGATGATAGAATCCCTGAGGATAATGGATCAATGGCTGTGGAAGGCAATAGTGCTGAAGTTAAATGTTTCAACTAAACCTGGCTTTAGCAGCAGTCTCTCCAGTTCATCTACAGCTGTACCTGTCATGAATACAGAAGTTTCATGAAGAATCAAGAAGAATCACCACTACACCTCATACTTCCAGTACAACTGAGCCCAAGGCCCTCCTTGTTTCCTAGCATCTCCTTTACCAATAACAAGGGACCCCAGAGAGAATCACTCATGCAGTCGTGTGAGAAGGGGGAGAGTGCAGTATCACAACAATACCAGCACAGTGAGAATGAGGAACAGGCAATGAGTAACATTGTCTTCAACATTTCGTCATATAATCTTACCTCTGATCAACTTTTTTTGTTAAATAAAGGGCTCTCTTTCATACCTTCACAAGCTTCAGACTTAACAGATGTCCTTTTTGACCTGAGAATGTTTGCCCCATAATGTTTCCCTGTTTCTTTTGAACAACAGTTATCAGTTTACTTACTTTTTCTTTAAGAAACCCAGTCTCTACATCCCAGATCTACATCCATCGGTGGCAGCTTTTATTGAAGCATGTGATAAAGAAATCAGAGACATATTAATGGAGAAACATAAACACAGTAGTCATAATTTGACTCCTGGCCAGAAGAAGGCATTGCATGAATTGCGGGCAGCTAGATATTTAGAAATATGCTCCGCAGATAAGGGAGGAGGCATGGTTGTCTTAGACAGAGATCTCTATCTGGATCAGATGTCTATTATGTTGACTGACTCTACTACTTATGTTAATATTGCAAAATATAGAGTAAATTACTTTATTAATAGAGTCCATTTTTTGGTTTATGACCTGTTGATGACAGGATTGATTACTCAAGAGCTGTTTGATTATTTTACTGTTGATAATCCTGTTATCCCTATTTTATATGGGTTCCCTAAAATTCATAAGAATCTTGAGAAGCCACCCATGAGACCTATCCTCTCTAGTAGAGGATGGGTCACAGAGCCCTTATCCATTTATGTGTAGAAAACTCTTAGACCTGTTCTACATACTGCTACCACAGTGTTGAAACATACCAAAAGTGTTTTGGAAGACCTTTATGTCTGGGCTGAATCGAATTTGCATGATGATGCTTTTCTTTCTGCCACACTTGATGTGAATCTATTGTTCATTGTTATTCCTAATGATGCTGAAGTTGATAATGTTAGGCAGTTTCTGATTTCACATACTGATTTTCCACTACTAAGGTTGAGTTATTGCATTCCTTAATTGAGATTATACTTGAGAATAATGATTTTATTTTTGAGATCAAGATTTATCTACAGAAAACTGGTGTTGCTATGGGCAATGCATGTGCAAACAGCTACGTCAACTTGGTCCTTGTAAACTGGGACAATAGTCTGATCTTGAATGATCATACATTTTCTTCCTTTATTGGATGTTATAGGCATGTTGTGGATGACATATTTATAGTGTGGACAGATAATGAACAAGAGTTTAAGGCATTTGTTGACTTTCTACACAATTCAACTGATTTCTTTGAGGTTTAGCTATAACATTTCTAGAGAATCTTTTGAGTTCTTAGATATCTCTGTATGCAGACAAGATTTACATGATATTTCAACATGTATATACAAGAAATCCTGTAAAAAGAACACTCTGTTACTCAGAAGTAGTATGTATTCATGTTATGTTATGCAGAATATCTTGAAAGGCAGTTTTTAAGAGTAATGACGTTACACAACAAAGATGATCTGCAGCTAGCCTCAGAACAATTAAAAATATATTTTTTGGAGAGGGGTTATATTCAGTCTACTGTAGAAGAATGTGCCACTACAACCTTAGCCCTTAGAAGCACTAAAGCTAAACCTTATTTTTCAAGGATAGCTGAACATAAACTTGATAATTCTATGCCTTCACAGCACTGCATTACCAATAGATCTACGTTCACATACTCCAGTGATGTTGGGCTTGCTTGCAATGCATTGCGGAAGAATTGGCCTATTTTACTAGCAGATCCTGAGGTTAGAGAGGTCACTGACTCTGAACCAAAGTTCTATTTTAGAAATAATTTGTCCCTAAAAAGACAATTGTATTATAGGACACAATAAAGCGAAAGAAACTGAAAGAGCATTTAAAGATAGAATGTATGAGCACATGTACGACATAAGGACTGGTAAAGATACCAGTGCTTTGTTCAAGCATTCAGTTTTATGTTCTTCCTTTTGTGGTTTCAAATTTGGCATTATTGATGTTATTAAAAACAATTTTAGGGGTGGTGATATTAAAAACATATTGTTAAACAGAAAGTTGAAGTGGCAACTTAGGCTGAAGGCAAACATTCCACCTGGCCTCAACGAGTATGTCAGCATTAAGCCAGTTTTGATAGTCAAAGCAGTCAGAGTTTGACTATATATATATTGATGCAAGGTAGGGCATTATTATTATTGTATTTTTATTAATTGTGTATTCTTATGTCAAGTTATATGTAGGTATGGTAGATATGTACTATTTATTACATACTGTATATCTATTACGTTATCACATTTTTACTTGTGTGTGGTTCTTTAAATTTGAATTGTTTGTAAATGTGAGAGCTTTATAAGCAATGTGTAGCACTTGTGCTGTTTATCCGAAGAAGTCTTGTCTCAAGATGAAAGCGCTAATCTATGTGTTTATAAAAGTTTTTTTGCCTTCATTGGTGGCCTGGACCTTTTTATTATTTTGTATTTTGTGAATTGTATTATAGGAACTATAACACCTCTGTGATACCTGAGTCAGAAAGGAAGGGGACCTTTAGATGCCATAACTGTAAAGTTTATGATTACATCTTTACATGTACCTTGTTTACACATAATATTTCTGGTGTCACCATCAATTTAGACTTTTATGCTGATTGTAAAAGCAAGGACATTGCATATTTTGCTACCTGTTGCACATGCAGTGCCTTCTATATTGGGAAGACTAATAGGTTGTTTGAGGATAGGATTTTGGAACACTTGAATGAAATAGCCAGATGTAACAACACTAGTGCTTTAGCCAAGCACATTATGTTCGAAGGAACTAGCCATTACTTTTAAGTTTAATGTGTTAGAGTTAATGAGTCACAATCTTAGGGAATATGATAAAAAGAACAGAAATGAAGTATGTGAACACAGATGGATTTACTGATCAAAGCATATGTTGAACCAGGTTTAAATGATAGGGTCTCCCTTAAACCTGTTTTAAAGAAAAAGCCATTGCGACACTAATAGGTCTTGATACCTAAACATTTTTTTTCTGTTTTGTTCCTTGTTTAAAGTGGTGTGTAGTGTCCTATTTTTATTTGTTATACAACAACTTTTATGCAGCTTTTGTTTTTATCTTAGTTTTCCATTAGAATATTTTTTTCTTTCCTTTGCTGCATGTATACAACTGCATATCTAGTTTTAATAAGTCTAAATGTTTGTGATGTTGCTTTTAGTAAGTGTGCAGACATTATGTATGATGTTTATTAAGTTTTTCATTTTTTTATACCTGTACATTCAAGTAAGTTCCTGATATTCTTTCTGCTTCTACATTTAATGCATTTATCTATGTTTATGGTCAGGTTTGAAGTAACATATAGAGACTGCTCAATGTCCTTATGATTTATTACTGTGTTTGGAATAAGCTTAACAAATCTTTATATTTGATGATGCAAATATTGTTTTATTGTTATGTCTTTAACAAATGGTAGGCTGCTTTTATTGTTTAGGAGAGGGATTTTATTAATGTTATCACATGATTGCTGAACTTTCTGTGATTGGTTGAGTGATTATTTTAAATAGTACTTAGATTTTGTGTTATGTAATTGTCTGATGAAGGAGAAGTTACTCTGTGAAAGTGCTTATCTTCTGTTTTAATAAAGTTACTTCTATATACAGTGATTTAAAGCCATGTTTGGGAGGAGGTTTTCTTACTGTTTTGTATTTGTCTACTCTGACCCACACCAGGGACCCATGCTAATGTGGGAGGGGTGTATGTGCCCTTGTTGGCCAGTGTGTGACCACCATAAAGCCCAGGAACCCACCACAGAAGAAGTAAGAACAGCACTAATGAAAATAAATTCAGTGAAAGCAGCAGGCTGAGATGAGGTCACAGCAGATATGATCAAGATGTTGGGTGAGTTAGTGGAGAAATGGCTCCTGGGAGTACACATAGCAATATGAAGAGAAAGATGTATCACAAAAGACTAGGGAATAAATATACTAGTTCCAGTGACTGAGAACAAAAAGGGTCATTTCACAACTGTGGACAGTACACAGGTATCAATCTCCTGTCACAGTGCATGAACGTTCTGGAGAGGGTGACTGATAAACAATTATGCAGAGTAGTAGAAAGTAAGATGGGAGATGAGCAGTTCAAATTCAGATCAGGATGCACCACAACTGACCCAATGTTTGCAGTGAGACAGATATTTGAGAAGAAGCTAGAAACAAGGAAAGAGCTCAACTGGGCATTCCTAGACTTGGAGAAAGAATATGACCAGGTCCCAGGGAAGCTGATTTTGGCCGGCCTGTGGTAGTTTGAAGTCCCAGAAATACTGGCAGAATTAGTGCAAGCTATGTACAAGGACTCAATGGCTCAAATTCAAACAAGGTTTTGGTCTCGCAGAGGGTGTTCCCAGTGAGAGTGGGTGTGCATCAGAGCTCAGTTCTGAACTCATTGTTATTCATACTGGTGATGGACTACATTAGCAAACAGGTTGGAGAGGACAGCTCAGCAAAGTTGCTATATGCAGACAATGTGGCATTACAGGCAGACTCAGGGCAAGAACTTCAGCAAAGCGTAGTGAAATGCAATGCAAAACTGAAGCCACATGGGATGAAATTGAATACAGGTAAGACAGTTGTAATGGCAGCAAATGGGGGAAATCAGAAGAAGCTGAGCATTGACATAGAAGGGAAAATAGTGGAACAGGTAAATAGCTTCAAGTATCTGGGAGGGGTAGTTGAGGAGAAAGCAAGTCTAAATGAGGAGGTCAAACCTAGAATCAGAGGGGCTGCAGCAAATGGTACAGAGTGTCAGGTGTGGTGCATGACAGATGAATGCCAAAGAAGTTGAAAAGCAAGGTCTACAAAACAGTGGTGTGACCCGTACAACTGTATGGTACAGAAACCTGGGCAGTAAAAGCAGAGCAGTTGAGAAAGCTAGAGTTGATGGAGATGAAGTGCCTGGGATGGGTGGTGTGATGCACACTGTGGGAGAGATGAAGAGCTCATAAGAGCAGAAGTCAGAGTAGCTCCAATTGTAGAAAAGGTCAAACAGAACAGATTACAGGGGGTCAGGCACATGTACAGAAAAGCAGAAGACAATCTGGTGAAGAAGATTTGACACAGACAGGAAAAAGGCAAGAGAAAACTAAGGCATCCAAGAAAGAGGTGGATAGACTGTCTGAGAAAAGACCTGTGACTGCTAGGCATGATTTTTGAAGAAGGTAGGAGAGTGGCATTAAAGAGTGAGATGGTGGCAGTTATGATGATACCCCAACCCCATGTAGAAAATGTGAAAAGGGGGATTGATGATGATGATTTCCATGAACACCTGAGCTTTTTTATTTATCTGAATTTCTAATAAGACTTTCAAAAAATAAATTATTTGCTATGGCAGGAATTTGATTAGTTTATGGATGCTCCAGTCCATACCTGTTTCTTTATTGGTTTTGATTTATTTTATTTTATTAGACGCTTCTTTTTAAGATATAGGTACTGTGAGTTTATTCTTAGCTGATACTGCAACATTTGTAAGATGTAATTCATGAATTATTTTTTCTGTCTTTAACTTGTTTAGCCAAAATCAAAACACATCTGGTTTAAGGACACTAAATCTCTAAATTCTTCTAAAAATTCTTGTAAATCAGCATTTAGATTTGCTTTTTATACTTCTGATTAATAAAGTTCTGCATACCCTTTTAGGAATCATCTAATAAGATGACATTTTCATTTTTCTAAAGGTGGCATTGTTTTGTGAGAGAATATTTTGAAAATCCTTATTTATGGAAATAATTTGGTCTGTAAGAGTTTTCTCTCCTTTTTCAAATTTAGATTTAACCAAAAGAAGTTTGTTTTGGGTGTCTGACAAAACATCTCAGATCATATTTTTTTAACTACTTCTTTATTATTTCTTATAAATACTTTAGTTTCATTTAAATGCCAAGTTTTAAACTCATTTAGGTTAACTATATAAGACAGAATTCAAGAGGTAAAGGTTACTTTCTCAAAGTTAGTCAAAATCTATAGAATTAAAGCATTATGGTCTGAAAAGGAACATAGCGTAGTATTATTTTAAAGCCATTTAACTTAGAAATCATGTCATTTGATATCAACATTTTATCTATTCCATATTATACCTATTTGTAACTGTCTTTGTCTAGCTGTCCTTCTTATGTATCCAATTACATGGGGTAGGTAATAGTGTAACTGCAAGTTTTATAATTAAGAGAGACTACCACTCTGTATTATATCAGTTTTTCCATGAAACTGTTTTTATTTTTTTACTTCAGAGATCAGTATCTCACGGTATCCCTATGAATTTATTGCAAATGTGACACGTGTCACTGATCTGTAATGTTCCCATACTGAGAAAGTAAGTGGATAACTTCCCTAAATGTAAGCTGTAAGCACCTCTTTTTTAGGGATGACCCTTAAGTCCTGCCATCAAAGTCAAAAGGTAAGTATTGAGGGAATAGGGGATTCAAACATAAGGCTACATGGTGAAGCTTGTTGACAGCTGATAGCCTTATTCGTCTGTACTGAACTGCCAGAAATGTCAGACTTCATTGAAAGTTATAATGTGTTTCAGTGTTCTCTGCAATCTCCATTGTATTTTTGCACATATTGCTATACTGTTGTATCTTTGTCACATATCCTTGTTGTACAGTATGCTGTGACATCATTCTACAGTGCACTCTATGTCTGCTATTGACTTTCTGTATATCTTCATGCCCTTTCTCCTAGCCAGCCAAAGCCACATTGTTTGTAATGAGTCCTTCCAAGCTAACCCCTTTCATTCCTGTATCCACTCTGGGTGTACTATTAGATATCCTGTATTATCATAGGTATTCCAGAACTTACTTTTGTATGTTACGATACCAGAAACTCCTTGTTAAGCAGTAAGCACCACTGTTCAACAACTAATGCGCACAAACACACAATGTATGTGCACTTTCCTGTGCAGCCAAGTGTCAGACGTATGATTAGTAAACAGAAACTGCAAACATCTAACCTTCCCCTGAAAGGTACAAAGGTACAAATCAGATGCATTACATACATATTAGCACATTATTGACAAATAATCATGCTGGGAGTTGCAAGCAAGAGGAAGACTCTATAGCCAGTATTTATAGATATGGTCATGTTTTTTAACTTTGTAACCTTTTCCTTAATTGCCTGCATTCCAAACAAACACAGTATAAATCACTTAACACACAGCAGTATAAAAGTAGCTTTCTCTACATGTAATATCCACTTAGGGACCTCGTTGACTGCATAGGTGTTGTCCTGTGTTTTGAGTACATCAACTTCCTTTTGCATACTGTGCAATCTTGAGCTAGCTGGTTAACCTTCAAATATTCCTGAGTAACACTTGAATATAATGATCTGTGGTCTCATTCAGCTTAGTTGACTGAAAATGCAATAAATAAAGGAATAAATAAAAAATACATATAAAAATTACTAATCGATGTAGGATCCCCATGATGCAGGCACATCTTAAGTTATTTTGTCCACATTCATCAAACTGTCAGATGACTACTGTTTTCAAACACATCTTGCCTCTGGCAGTAAAAAAATTGAGATCTGTAATATGCAAGAAAAATGTAATATAATTTCCATTTTCACACTATTCTCATGCAAATGCAATCTTCTTTTTATACAGATACAGTCAAAATATTGTCTAATTTAAATGATAAATAAACAGCTTGGATTGAGGTTTCCCTCTGCAAAAAAGCCAGGTAATTTAGGATGTACATTTTCAATACTCAGGTGCTGCACAATTTGCAGTTTCCATAGTATAAAGAAAATATTTTCAATCAAGGTGCCTCTGAGCATTTATTTAAAATATCTTGTAGGAAAACAGAAAAAAATTACTAAATTTTTTTTTTAAAAATGTTAGGAATGTTAACACATCACATTCAAAAAACAAGTGACTGTAGATAAGAATGACTGCATCTCAAAGACTACAAATATGGGTCTACTTGACTGAAAAACCAAAAGACTAAATCCTAAAAGGCTGAAAATTCAAAATACTGAACGATGGAATTTGCCCCTTCTCCACTATTGTGCGATCTTGGAGTTGGTATATATAATTAGCAGGGGTTGCGGGGGGAACATCCACCCCACATGAGGGTTGTAGGGGGGGTTGCCCCCGCATTAAAAATGTGTTCAGCTTTTTGAATGTTCAGTCTTTTGGGATTCAGTCTTTTGGTTTGTCAGTCTTCTGATGTAGACCTACAAATACATATAACAAGCATATTTACCAACTGTGCTCACTGTCAATAAACATACATGTTGAATAGGAAGAAAGGCAGTCCATTAAATTTCCAGGTAAGAAACTATCAGTCTCGGAAAACCTTTTAGTCATACCTGATTCATGTGGAATATATTTAAAATCCCATGTATCTTCATTTAAAACAAGAATTTCATGTGAAAGGAGACCTTTTGCCTCCATATTTATGTACTCCCAGATGCATGTCCACAATAGATATTCCACAGTTTGAAGAAGCTACCTTATAAATCCTCATAAACCATCAAAAATGTACACTGTTTATTTGTATTCATATTTATTAGGTAAGTGAACAGGTTTCACCTGTTTTGCCCTGTTTTCAGACCTGACCATGTAGCAGAACAGATAAACTTGTAAGGCGGGCTATAATGCAATAAAAAAGTACATAGAAAAAAGTCACTAATACAGCTGAATAAATATAATAGCAGTCAATCATAATATAGTCAAAAGACAGGATTTACAATATATGTATTCAATAAAAACTAAGCATAGTGTTTGTGGAAAACCAGTCATGAATCACCTGTACCTAACTTTATATACTGATTATACCTGGATTACCTCATCTTGCTTACGTTTCATGATTATGAGACAGGCTTAATATACTGGCCATACGTAACTTCTCCCCTATTTTGCTTCTCCTCATCTTTGATCCATACTTGCCTGCAGCCTTTCTATCACTTTCAGCCTGGCCATATAACTTCTATCCAGCTATAAATTGTAGTTCTCTACATTACCCCCTACTTCAGAGGTAAACTTCCACATCATCACCAACGGACAGACATAAAGAGCATGCTAATATGGTATCTTTTCAATATACTTCTGACCATATTGTGTGAACTCATATGACAATTTTCCTTCATTTCCCATACTTGCATCACATATACAACTGGACTTCAGTGTACTCTGCACAGTTCCAGCACTGTCTATGTTGGCTTTCCTTTTGTGCCTCATTCCTTCAGGTGGGGAAAAAACACCCATACAAAATTCCCCATGTGTATGTCCCATAATGGCCTCTTAATCTTCAGCCATTACATACTCTCAGAGTTTTCTCTGAGAACTCCTCTTGGTCCATCCATGGAACTTCCCTAATCCAGTGCCTATGCAATTAGACAACTCACACTATCATTTTTCTCACAAGTTTCTCTCTGTATCCACCAGTCCTTATCCTTTCATACACATCTTCATTTATTAATTTTAACTTCCAACCTTTCCATTGACATAAGCTTGCCCAACCATATGCCTCTTTTCCCACATGATTTTCACCCTATGATATAATTACTAGTCTGCATCTGAGAGATTCTGTTTGTACCTCACATCTTCAAAACTAATTAACTCCTCCTGTTAGTTCTTTACCAAAGTCTTCCTCAAGGGTGTAGCCAGGTATACTCCACATACTCTACTGAATACATTTATTTCTCAGCATCATATTAATGTGCCATTTTTCAGATCACATTATGTCTGCAATTGTTTAAATGGATGTCTTTAACAACAGATGCAATATTGGTAATCTAAAAACAGTATTGTTGGCAGTTTTAGGGGCAACAGCTGAAAATGTTACTTGCATTTATTAAGTGATTGGGGCAGCATTTTGAGTGATATGTCCATTTTTAAGTGATAGGTGTCCAGCTGTGTTTGTGTGTGTGTGTGTGTGTGTGTGTGTGTGTGTGTGTGTGTGTGTGTGTGTGTGTGTGTGGGTGTGGATGGCGGCACAAAGAGCTTGTGAGTATAAAAGGAAATTTGCATGTTGAACCCCTGCTCTTTCTATCTCTTCTATCTCCCTATAATCAAACAACTGGAACATCAGTTTCTCCTTCCTCAAATTCAGATGTTCATAGGTAATAACTAGGCTCGTGCCCCCTGTGGGCTATTTAACCTAGACACTTTCCTTTCCAAAGGTGTGAATAAAACTCTGCACCTTGTGTCTGTCACATTAACAACACCTTAAACATTTTATCATTTCTACGTACCTCAGCTCCCCTCAGATTACTCTGTACCTTTTGTCTGTGAGATAAACACCTTAACAAACACAACATTCCTGCCTACCTCAGCTCTACCTAGATTCCTCACACTATTTCAATCACTCCATCGTCTTGTGGTTTCCCTCATCAGACACACTTTCTTTTGCCTTATCCCTACCATCTCAGTCCTCAACCTAATAGGTATTAAAAGTCAGACATGCTCCATTTCCATAACTTTCTCCTTACCTTGAACCACTCATTAACCAGTTAGCACACCCTCATGTTTCTATACAAAGCAGTCACAAACCTTCTTAAACTTCTCAATAACATTCCTCTTCCTTGTGGTTGAAGATATATGCCTAGCTACACCTAGAGTAGAGTGATAATCTAGCTTAAATGTATTCTCTTCACTAGTTTTCCTACCTCATTGTTTCGCCAATCCCATTCCTTTGCCTGGCCTACCTCGTATTTTGCAAAATAGAGTACTCAGCCCTCAGACTGAAGTAATTTTATCCCTTAAGTATTTATGCCCAATACAACTATTACCAACTTCAGTCTGTAGAGGTATAGCTAAGCCATGTCACCTAACATGTGATACCTTTGGTAAAAACTCTGTACCCATGAGCTACCACATAGGCGGTAGTCTACTTAACACCGAAAGTGTGAAAAGAGACCTTGGGACACAGGTGGACAGTAGTCCCTCCTTTGATAATCACATCGCCACAATAGTCAGGAAATCCTTCTACATGGCACACCTCATCACAAAAGGTTTCTCATCCAGAAAAAAAGAGGTCATTGTTCCCCTCTACTCGTCACTCATTAGACCCATTATGGAGTACAATGCCCCTTTTGGTATGTACTCACAAGACATCTACAACAACTGGAAAGTCCGCAGAAATACCTCACAAAGAGGATTACCGGCTTCAAACAGATGCCCTATGCAGACCGTCTCAAAAAACTCCAGCTTTACTCCGTCGCATATTGCCTCCTCAGAGGTGATCTCTGCCTAACATACAAAACTACTGCAAACCCAGAGCTGTTGGACATGCTCCACTTAAAGAAATCCCAATCCCTCTGAGCTACATGCTCTAGGGACCTAAACCTTGTCACCACAATAAACAGAACATGTTGGAGGGATAGAGTCCTGTCCCAGAGACTTCCCATACTCTGGAACAAACTACCTATCTATATCAAACAAAGCACCTCATTAACATTCTTCAAGAAAAATTTTGATGATTGGATGGGAAATGGGAAATTCACCCCGGGATCACCTCTGTGGCTTTGCTCAACAGGGGCACAGGAAAATAATTTTCTTGGGTGCCGAAAGCCAGGGTACCTTTTTGGCTAGGCTTATATATGCCCTAGGGCCAATAGCCTAGTACCTACCTATGAACCTATGAACTCATAGAAGATGCCAAGCACACAGGAAAGTAGCTTTTCTACATTTTCTAACACTAGCATGCAGTTATCTGTGATGACAGTGCTTAACCTTAAGTCCTCTAGTTTCTTGAACCAGAAACTTTCACACCCACTAAGCCACTGTCAGCATGTCAGATGAAGAACATTCATGATGAGTGGCATTCTTCTCCTGCATCTCTACCCATACAGAGTCTTTCAGAGGTTTCCCATAAGCCTTTGTATTTCACTCAGCATCCAGCTACATCACCTTGCCCTCTCAATGAATTTCTGTCCAGGCCAGCATCCTCCTTCCCTCAGATAAATAGTCCTACTTTACTATGTTAAATGTTTTCAGATGCTGAAGAGGACTAGCCCTTTTCCAGTCATCCTCTTTCTTCTTATACTTTCCATCAGGCCAACCTAAGTTGCTTCTTTAGTGACCTATACTTAGCCTTCACAAATCCTGCCTGACTCTCATTCACCAACCATCTCACCACCTTTTCAAATCTAGACACAAACACCAAACACTTTGTATCCACTTTCATTAACAAACTTGGCCGAAAAGTTAGCCTATCCTCTGAGTCACCTTTACCCTTCAGAAGTACCATGACTGATGCTTCACTAGGAGACTCTAGAAGTCCCCCTACCTTTAACCTAACTGGAATAAATCTGATGATACATCTCCTATCTGTAGCCCTGCCACTTTATCCAAAGTCCATTGGAAACACATGATCTGCTGCATTCTGTCATTTAAATGACAAATTTCTGAAAACTGTTATGCCTCCTCTCTCAATAACAGACCTGTATGACCACATTCAGATTTACGTTGCACTGCACTACTCTTGCTGTGCTTGTATAGCTCCTAGCAGTAGCCTCAAAATGCCTCATATTTTTCAGTCTCTGAACAGAAGCACCTTTCTCCCAAGTCCTTTTACCACTTCATTGCCTTCAACCCTCTTTTCTTTCAGTTTCCAACATCATCTTACTATCAATTTCCCAATATACTCACTAGTATGATGTCCATTTACCCATGTCCACTTTTAGCTTAGAACTATCCAGCACGCTATGTTCACTTAACACTGCAGTCTTAGGCTGCACCTTCTCCACACTTACATTTACTTCCATTCCTACCTGTAAATCCTTTTGCTCCTGCTGTGATCTTACCACATCAGGTTTAACACTCCTTTTTCATCCTGCCTGACTCATTTATAATTTTGCCTGTCTAAATAGTCTTTGTTCCATCACATTCCACTACCCACTACTGTCTGTCACTGTTCAGTTCCTGTACAATTTTCCACATGGAATCCATCTTCTCTGCCTTTCTCTACTTCTGTCACCTCCAGCATCATCTACTTCATCTGCTACCTCACTTTCCAAGGCTAGGGTGATGTGAGCATAGCTTGGCATGCTCAAGTTATCAGTCTACATCCCTAAATTAGCGTTCATGCACTTTGTCTACTAAGAAGCAATTTTAGTACACTAGTCTGTCACAGTTTGTTTTGAGCGGCCCTATATTTACTACTCCCTACTTTAAATATGAACACAAGTCTAAGCTTCTCCATCCTGTACCTCAACATATTCTGACTTCCCACATTATACTTTTTTCCCCAAAGATCAGTCTGGGTCAGGATCTACTACTCACTGTAATCCCTATGTATGACAACCATAATGTTACAACTAAAATCCCTAATAAACTTGGAAAGGTACCAAAATGTACCTGTTGTCAGCACTTGGCCCATAAACAGTCTCCATGAAATAATTTCCTTAGGATTGCATTTTACCATCAGCCCCCTATTCCCATTTCCATTGACCATTGTATTCTCCTTTCCCTGTATTGGCTTTATCCCCCCAAATAACCACACCTCATTTCTTCTTCTCCCTTCACAAGCTATCTAAATCAGTTAAAATCTTTTCACCTTAGTTTTTTTCAGCTCTCTCACCTTTTACTTTACTTCCTGCAAAATGAACACCTCCTCTCCTGCTTCTTTCATTTAAGAGATTACTGTATCATGCTTAATTGCATGATTTAACACTCCCATGTTCTATGTAATGCATTAGACACTAGCAACCTCTTTTGGTTTCACCACAAACCAGAACAAATGAATAAAATAAGACCAGCCACAGATTCCACAGCAGATTTATTGCTCAATACAAATGTTGTTTCTCTCTCTGACGTCTCAGCTGAAAAAGCCTTCAAGGAGTAAAGAAACATCATAAAAGAACTTGCCTAAATACTAAAAAATATGACAATAACACAATTAAACAATTAAATCAACAATCTCCAATTTAACTCTTCATTCAGCCCTTGTGGGTATAAAGTATCAAGCTTAAGAATGTATACTGCTTCTTTGAACAGAAGCAGTTTTTTAAGATTACTTATATCATATAATGACACATTTATTTTTTCTAAAATAGTGTGTTGTAGCCCTTCATTAGTGCTGTTATGAAACTGTTGAAAATGTGTTGCAATAGAACTTTCTAATTTCTGA
>NC_056747.1:1180130132-1180135132 GCF_019279795.1 Protopterus annectens | reverse complement strand
CTAAGAAAAAAAGCTCTGGAGTTACAATAATACATAAAAATGAGTTTACATATATATATATATATATATATATATATATTTGAAATTTTTGGCTTTTGTCAAAATGCTGGTACTTCATTTTTTTGCAAGAGAATTAAACCCATTTCTCCTTATGCAAAAGACTTAGATTTATGTTATAAAATAAGATGGAGGAGTAGGGTGAAGTCCACCCACATTAGGCATTCAGGAAATGCTACCCTCAACTCATCCAGAGTAGAAAAAAGTTGATCTACACAGTATTTTCAATCATAGGTTCATAGGTAGGTACTAGGCTATCGGCCCTGGGGCCTATACAAGCCCAGCCAAAAAGGTACCCTGGCTTTTGCCACCCAAGAAAATTATTTTCCTGTGCCACTGTCGAGCAGAGCCACAGAGGTGATCCCTGGGGTGAATCTCCTATTTCCCATCCAACCATCAAGATTTTTCTTGAAGAGTGCTAATGAGGAGCTTTGTTTGATATAGATAAGTAGTTTATTTCAGAATCTATCCCTCCGGCATGTTCTGTTTATTGTTGTGACAAGGTTTAGGTCCCTAGAGCATATAGTTCGGAGGGATTGGGATTTCTTTAAGTGGAGCATGTCCAACAGCTCTGGGTTTGAAATAGCTTTGTATGTTAGGCAGAGATCAGCTATGAGTATGCAATATGCGACGGAGTAAATCTGGAGTTTTTTGAAACGGTCTGTGTAGGGCATCTGTTTGAGGCAGGTAATCCTCTTTGTGAGGTATTTCTGCAGCCTTTCCAGTTGTTGTAGATGTCTTGTGAGGTACATGCCAAAAGGGGCGTTGTACTCTATAATGGGTCTAATGAGAGATGAGTAGAGGGGAACAATGACCTCTTTTTTTCTGGATGAGAAACATTTTATGATGAGGTGTGCCATGTAGAAGGATTTCCTGACTGCTGTGGCGATGTGATTATCAAAGGAGAGACTACTGTCCACCTGTGTCCCAAGGTCTGTTATCACACTTTCGGTGTTAAGTACTCACTACACGCCTATGTTGTAGTTCATGGGTACAGAGTTTTTACCAAAGGGGATGACAATGCACTTTTTGGCATTGAGCTTGAGGCCATGGCTTTGACACCAGGCATCTGTCTCAGTGAGGCCCTTTTGTAGGATGTCCACATCATTAGGAAGGAGTTTTGATTACGGCTCGTAGTTTGCAGTCATCTGCGAACTTCATTAGCCAAAGACCTTCTGTGTTAGCCTGTACTTCAGAGAAGTAGATACCAAACAGAAGAGGACCCAGTCACTGAACCCTGTGGCCTCCACTTGTCACTGGTCTGAAGTTGGATTTGGAGTCTGCTACTTTCACAGTGTGGGTTCTGTCAGTGAGCCAGTTGGCAACCCATCTTGTGACATAGGGATTTATACCTAGTTTAGTGAGTTTATCTATAATTCCAGAGTGGGGGATGGTGGCTGAAAGCCTTGGCAAGATCTAGATAGGCTTTGTGAACCACTGCTTACCCTTGCTCTATGGCTTTGGCTGACTGCTTCAAAAGTCTATCAGGTTTAGGAGACATGATCTGCCTTTTACAAACCTGAACTGGGTGGGATCCAGAGTTTGGAGATTACCAATGTCTTTGTTTATAAGTTCCATGATGATACGTTCCATGGCCTTGCAAATCAGGCTCATCAGGCTAATGGGGTGGTAGTTCCCGGGGTCCGTGGTGGCTCCCCCCTTGTGGAGTGGGATCACCATTGCTGTGCACCATTCAGCAGGCACAAAGCCTGGGGTGAGGCTATGATTGAACATGGTACTTAGGTGGGGTGCCAGTTCATACTGTAGTTAGGTGTAGAACACAGCCTGGGATGTTGTCTTGTCCCATGGATGCTGTATTCTTGGCTTTGGAGAGTGTGTTTTTTACCTGTGCAGCCGTGATTGCAGGAACTTTGCATTCTTCCGGTATAGAGATGGGCTCTTTAGGGGGTGAGACGGGGGTAAAGTTAGCATTGAACCTATCTGTCAGGATGTTGGCAATATCAGTAGGGGCGGTGTATTTAGTGCCATTGTGCTGTATGGCTTAGAGCAGATCTGAGTGTTGCCATTGAGATTCTTGACATAGCTATAGAATGCTTTGTGGTTGTCTTTAGAATCAGTGGTGATTTTGTTTTCCTGCAACTAGCTTTGGAAGATTTTATCAGGGATACGCAGCTTCTTACTGAGGCTGACCAGGAGAGCTGCTCCACTGTGGGATTTTACTTTCTTCTGCAAGAGTTTCTTCCTTCTGTTGTACAGTTTGTTTATGGCAGGGGACCACCAGATTGGCTTCCTTTTTTGGGAATGCCTATAGCGTCTTGGTTCTGTTTGAGATAGCACGATCCATGCACTTCCATGTAGAAAGGTGCTTATAAGTAATCTGGTGTGTCTGATTCAGTGAAATTAAGTAACTGTATTGTCCATCTGCATAGGTGTATGAAGTTCACCACTTCTGTCTTAAATGAAGTTGGCTGGAGAATTTTTTACCATGGTTTCCTTAATGGGAGTTTAGGAAGCAGGATGTGGATACTCAGGTGACTAGAAACATGAGTGGGATGGGACCAATAGGCAGATTGACTTCAAATTCTTGGGAACACAGGTCACTCATATTAATGACTAGATCCTAGGATATTATTTGCCCTGGTGAGTATAGATAAGTTGATCAGGGCATTGGAGTTTATAGATTCCAAGCGTTGAGTGAAAGGTTGGTATGAAGTAGTTTTCCCAGTTAATGGTGGGAGTAGTTGAAATAAGCCCATTATTGGGTGTTTGGTTGAACCTAATATTTTCCAGTACATAAGAAAAAGAAATTGGGAATCACAGACATAATTTAAAGGTGATCCTTAGCAAGCTACAATTTGGTTACAGATTTTGCCCAGTTAGTTGCACTTGGATAACCTGGCTACGTATAGCAAACAACTAGCCTGGAGGTGGTCTCCTCCTTAATGATCACTGGGCCCACACCTCCATGCCCTGGAATATTCCAAGTCCAGTTACATGGCTGAAAGAACATGGTATAATGACATAGCTGGGTACAAAGTTGCTCTCACAGCTGGGCAGATCTCAATCCTACAATGCGTGTTTCATTTTAAGGTGCCAGAGTAGAGTGCATTTGAGATTTAGACTTCTAGCATTGAGTATCACCTCAGTTTTTTGCTTGCCTGTTCCCTATTATGGTGGTGAATTTGTCATTTTGTACCTTGCCTAAAAAGGCACTATAGAGTGACAGAACCTTTAAGCTGAAATATCCGAATCCCAGGGTGACAGGTGCAGGCCATCTCCTGGCAAAACATGGTGGTCTATGGGCCATGTCATCCCAGGCAGACAGATGCTGGATCCCCGCTAGAATGGCACAGAAGCAGCAATTTATGAAGTCAATCATTTTGTCCTTGTACTGCAGCATCATTGGAGCAGAAGAGCTGATCTAAACTCAAGGAGCTTTAGGTCGCCTACCCTGGGCAACAAGATCAGAGGGATTCTTCATATGTCTTTTCAAAATATAGTCCAGGGAGGTATGTCTCAGGTCGTTCACCTGTGAGACAATGACAGAGTTGTCAATGACAGTGGGGAGGTGGCCTAATGGTTAAAGGTGTTTGCCCAAGCACAAGTGCAGGTTGGAGTCTCACAAGGGATAGTGTTAAGCTTAAAATGGCTCACAAGGGGCAGACTAGCTTAGTACTAAATCTATGAATCTATAGATATCTAGATCTATAGGTGTACTTGTTGTGGAGTGACTAGGTGTGGATTATGTGGCTGATCCTGTACCTGACAGTCTTTATTAGTAACCTTCTCCTTGTTTAGCACAAGTGAGTGAGACATCAGAGTGACTATAGAGTCTATATGGCTAGTGTGTTGAGTGCGTTGTTTTGTGGCTGTGGTTGAGTGGCACACTGGGTCTGCGGGCTGTGTGTCATTTGGGTTGTGTTGGGGGTGGGAGTTGCCATTTCTGCTTTGGAGGTTTCTGTTGCTTGAGCAGATTATTACCAGAGAGCATCATAAATGTTTTGTGTTCCTATGTGTGGATTTTTGGTGGTGTGAGTTGGTGAGACTATGATGAGGTGTGGTGTGGTGCAAGTGTTACCTTCCTCCTCTCCTGACTATCAGATTCAGTGTGATTGGAGAATGCCTCCAGTTTGGCCTAGATGGTACTCCTCACAGATTGTGGTGTTGGGTGTTAGGAGGGAGAGGGTTGTCTATGTGTACATGAGGTGTTTCCATGCCCCAAGATACTATTCATCGAATAGACAGGAGAGAACACTGGAGCCTGACCCACTTGGACATGCTGAATAAAAAACAAATTTACCACTCTAGATAGAGTGAGAAAGTGAGTACAAGAGCTGTTTTTCTCCTAAGCAAGTGAGAATGTGATACAAACTGTTTTCCTCTAAGTGGCGGAAGGTTGAGTGCTGTAGTAATTAGTAGGTTATTCCAGTGCCTGATTTCTGGTAGAAGTGCTGATCAACAGACCATGAATTCAAGTGCTAAAAGTAAGAATCTGTATCTGGACTAAATAGTGCAGGAAGGAAATAAGTACAAATCATTAGGCATGATCAGAAAGTTGAGAGAGATGGAAAAAACTGCCCAAAGAGACCCATTAACTTCTAATTCTAGGCCCAAGGGCCACTCTTAATAGGTAGATGGGATTACCCTAGTGCCCCACCCTCCCATGAGGCCAGCTAGAAATTTCCCTCCAACACAGAAGCTGGGGGGGCTCAGAGCTTACATACCAGTCCTGGATGCAGCAAATCTGAATCTGGACTACACTGGTTACAGGGAAAGGTGTTATATATATATATATATATATATATATATATATATATAATAATAATATATATATATGAAAAAAGTAGCTAAAACAGCAGATCAAAACAATTCTGAAATGCAATTGCAAGCTGGCACACTTAATTAATAACAATGTTGGGCCAAACACAGTTTAAAAAATGCAATTAAATTAAAAATGACTAAGAAACAATGCAGAAGGAGTC
>NC_056747.1:1180062733-1180129632 GCF_019279795.1 Protopterus annectens | reverse complement strand
TGAGGTATTTCTGCAGCCTTTCCAGTTGTTGTAGATGTCTTGTGAGGTACATGCCAAAAGGGGCGTTGTACTCTATAATGGGTCTAATGAGAGATGAGTAGAGGGGAACAATGACCTCTTTTTTTCTGGATGAGAAACATTTTATGATGAGGTGTGCCATGTAGAAGGATTTCCTGACTGCTGTGGCGATGTGATTATCAAAGGAGAGACTACTGTCCACCTGTGTCCCAAGGTCTGTTATCACACTTTCGGTGTTAAGTATACTACCGCCTATGTTGTAGTTCATGGGTACAGAGTTTTTACCAAAGGGGATGACAATGCACTTTTTGGCATTGAGCTTGAGGCCATGGCTTTGACACCAGGCATCTGTCTCAGTGAGGCCCTTTTGTAGGATGTCCACATCATTAGGAGTTTTGATTACGGCTCGTAGTTTGCAGTCATCTGCGAACTTCATTAGCCAAAGACCTTCTGTGTTAGCCTGTACTTCAGAGAAGTAGATACCAAACAGAAGAGGACCCAGTACTGAACCCTGTGGCACTCCACTTGTCACTGGTCTGAAGTTGGATTTGGAGTCTGCTACTTTCACAGTGTGGGTTCTGTCAGTGAGCCAGTTGGCAACCCATCTTGTGACATAGGGATTTATACCTAGTTTAGTGAGTTTATCTATAATTCCAGAGTGGGGGATGGTGACGAAAGCCTTGGCAAGATCTAGATAGGCTTTGTGAACCACCTTACCCTTGTCTATGGCTTTGGTGACTGCTTCAAAGAAGTCTATCAGGTTTAGGAGACATGATCTGCCTTTTACAAACCTGAACTGGGTGGGATCCAGAGTTTGGAGATTACCAATGTCTTTGTTTATAAGTTCCATGATGATACGTTCCATGGCCTTGCAAATCAGGCTCATCAGGCTAATGGGGTGGTAGTTCCCGGGGTCCGTGGTGGCTCCCCCCTTGTGGAGTGGGATCACCATTGCTGTGCACCATTCAGCAGGCACAAAGCCTGGGGTGAGGCTATGATTGAACATGGTACTTAGGTGGGGTGCCAGTTCATTCTGTAGTTCGTGTAGAACACAGCCTGGGATGTTGTCTTGTCCCATGGATGCTGTATTCTTGGCTTTGGAGAGTGTGTTTTTTACCTGTGCAGCCGTGATTGCAGGAACTTTGCATTCTTCCGGTATAGAGATGGGCTCTTTAGGGGGTGAGAGGGGGGTAAAGTTAGCATTGAACCTATCTGTCAGGATGTTGGCAATATCAGTTGGGTCTGTGTATTTAGTGCCATTGTGCTGTAACCCAGAGCAGATCTGAGTGTTGCCATTGAGATTCTTGACATAGCTATAGAATGCTTTGTGGTTGTCTTTAGAATCAGTGGTGATTTTGTTTTCATAACTAGCTTTGGAAGATTTTATCAGGGATCGCAGCTTCTTACTGAGGCTGACCAGGGAGCTGCTCCACTCGTGGGATTTTACTTTCTTCTGCAAGAGTTTCTTCCTTCTGTTGTACAGTTTGTTTATGGCAGGGGACCACCAGATTGGCTTCCTTTTTTGGGGTATAGCGTCTTGGTTCTGTTTGGGATAGCACGATCCATGCACTCATGTAAGTGCTTATAAAATGCAATTGTGTACGATTCAGTAGTCGTAACTGTATTGTCCATCTGCATGGGTGTCATGAAGTTCACCACTTCTGTCTTAAGAAGCATGAAGTTGGCTTTGGAGAAATTTTTTACCATGGTTTCCTTAATGGGGGTTGGAGGCAGGATGTGGATATCTAGGGTAATTAGCTTATGGTCGGATCGGACCAATGAGCCGTTGACTTCAGGTGTGGAACACCGGTCACTCATATTGGTAATGACTAGATCTAGGATATTGTTGCCCCTGGTGGGGTGTGGATAAGTTGATCCAGGGCATTGGAGTTTATGAATTCCAGAAAGCGTTGAGTGAAGGAGTTGGTACATGAGTAGTTTTCCCAGTTAATGGTGGGGTAGTTGAAATCGCCCATTATTAGGGTGTTTGGTTGAACCCTAATATTTTCCAGTACATCAAGAAAAGAGGAGTGGGAATCCTGGGGCATGGTGGGTGATCTGTAGCAAGCTACAATTTGGATTGCAGTTTGCCCAGAGTTAGTTGCACTTGGATAACCTCGGCTGCATTATGCTGAGCAACTAGCCTGGAGGTGTGGATATCCTTAATGAATATGGACACACCTCCGCCTTTGGTGTTCCAGTCTAGGTTACATGGCTGAAAAGTGTGGTATGTGTTATAGCCTGGTAGTGCAAGGGTGCTCTCTGCAGCCTTGAACCAGGTCTCAGTCACTGCACAGATATCGATGTTCTCCATTTTAAGGAGTGCCACGAGTGAGTGCATTTTGAGATTTAGACTTCTAGCATTGAGTAGCATCACCCTCAGTTTTTGCTTGCCTGTTCCTGTTATGGTGGTGAATTTGTCATTTGTACCTTGCCTAAAAAAGGCACTATAGGGGCGGCAAGAACCTTAGCCAGTATCCGGAATCCCAGGGGTGACAGGTGCAGGCCATCTCTGGCAAAACATCGTGGTCTGTCGACCATGTCATCCCAGGCAGACAGATACTGGATCCCTTTAGAATGGCACCAGAAGCTTAGCCAATTTATGAAGTCAATCATTTTGTCCTTGTACTGCGGCATCATTCTGGGTGAAGGCAGAATGCAACTCAGGGCTGGGGTCATACCTGCCTGGGCAACAAGATCGGAGAGTTCTTCCATGTCTCTTTTCATGTAGTCCAGGGAGGTATGTCTCAGGTCGTTCACACCAACAAGGACAATGACAGAGTTGTCAATGACAGTGGGGAGGGTGGCCTAATGGTTAAGGTGTTTGCCTTGCAAGCACAAGGTGCAGGGTTTGAGTCTCACAAGGGATAATTAGCTAAGCTTAAAATGGCTCACAAGGGCAGTTAGCTTAGTACTAATCTATGAATCTATGAATCTATGAATCTATGAATTTGTACTTGTTGTGGAGTGACCTGAGTGCGTGGATTATGTGGCTGATCCTGGCACCTGACAGTCAGCTGACAGTAACCTTCTCCTTGTTTAGCCTGGTGAGTGGGACATCAGTGTGCCTGACTATAGAGTCACCTATGACTAGTGTGTTGGGTACGTTGTTTTGCCTTATTGGCTGTGGTTGAGTGGCACACTGAGTCTGCGGGCTGTGTGTCATTTGGGTTGTGTTGGGGGGGTGGAGGTTGCTTGCATTTCTGCTTTGGAGGTTTCTGTTGCTTGAGCAGATTATTACAGAGAGCATCCGCAAATGTTTTTGTGTTCCTATGTGTGGATTTTGGTGGTGTAGATTTAGTGAGACTATATGATGAGTGTGGTGTGGTGCAAGTGTTTACCTTCTCCTCTTGACTGTCAAGTTCAGTCTTGATTGGAGAGAGCTTTACCTCCAGTTTGGCTAGATAAGTGCATCTCTCACAGATTGTGGTGTTGGGTGGTAGGAGGAGAGGGTTGTCTGTGTACATGAGGTAATTTCTACATTGCCCCAAGATACCCAAATTCATCAGACAGACAGGAGAGAACACTGGGAGCTGACCCTTGGACATGCCTGAATAAAAAAAAAAAAACAATTTTCCTCTAGATAAGTGAGGAAAGTGAGTACAAGAGCTGTTTTTCTCTAAGCAAGTGAGGAATGTAAGTACCAAAACTGTTTTCCTCTAGGTAATGAGGAAGGTTGAGTGCTGTAGTAATTAGTAGGTTATTCAGTGCTTACAAGTTCTGAACAAGTGCTGATCACGAATAAGCAAATTCAAGTGCTAAAAGTAAGAATCTGTATCTGGACTAAACTAGTTACAGGAAAGGGGGGAAACAAGTGCAAATGTGGGCTTTTAAATCAGAAAGTTGAGAGAGATGGAAAAACTGCCCAAAGGGCCAGTAACTACAATTTCTGGGCCAGAACCACTCCTTATGTGGTAGATAGGTTACCTAGTGCTTACCACTCCCACTGATAAGCTAGAAGGCTTCCCTCCAACACAGAAAGCTGGGGGGGCTCAGAAGCTTACATACAGTCCTGGATACAGCAAATCTGAATCTGGACTACACTAGTTACAGGAAAGGTATTTATATATATATATATATATATATATATATATATATATATATATATATATATATATATATACAGAAAAGTAGCTAAAACAGCAGTCAAAACAATTCAAATGCAGTGCAAGCTAGCACACTTGAGTATGTAGCAATGTTAGACCAAACAGTTTAAAAAATGCAATTAAATTAAAAATGACTAAAAACAATGCAGAAGGAGTCTATTAGGTAGAATGAGGTAAAGAGATGGGACTGGGGGGAGTGTCCCAGATCATATCTACAGTGGGGGCGGGCAACTGCAATAGCCTCCAAATTTAAAAAACAGCAGACCTACAATCACATTTTATTTCTTTTTTCTACCAGTGCACATTGATCATCAGCCCTTCCATGACATGATTATTCTATTTGTCCATCATGCATGACATCTGATTATGGGAGGTCATTATCCAGTCAACAATCAGGGTTAATTTTAGGTCTCCCTGTTGCTCTGAGCAGCAAACTGATGTAATACCCCAGTGCCATGTGCATCTGTGGATGGTCAAAATCATGATCACTACATGAATAAACAGTTTTGAGTTTGAGAACATCTACATTAATAGCCATGCAATAGGACTGGCTGCTTTTCTTTCCAGCTGATGGGCAAGCTGGTTTTAACAACTCTCTTTCAAGCCACCTACTCCTGGACCTTGATTGCTAGTTGATCTTGGGCCATCTGAGTTATTGTCAGTTGGCTGAGGCTAGTTATTGTATATGAATGATTCATATTTTTCTATATGCCTTATTCCTTTCTCCCTCATTTATTTATTCACTTATGAATTGACATTTGTTTACCAGGAATGTCTAACTGGGCAAGAACCCATTTTCAGAGAAAGCCCAGGGAGAAAAGCACTACAGAATACAAATGACAGCAGTAGATTGATAGCACTTACAATAAAATATATAGCAGTAAGAAAAGAAGAAGGATTTAGATACAATCATTCTTCCGCTGTATATGGCTCTCATTAGACCTATTACTGAGTACAGTGACCCCTTTGGTAAGTACTTAACCAGCCATATCCAACAACTGCAATGTCCATAGAGGTTCCTCACTAGAAGAATACCGGGTATAAATAACATGTCCTTTGCAGACTACTTCAAAGCCTTCTGTCTATATTCTGTCTCCATCAGTCTGTTCAGGGAAGATCTATGCTTGGCATCAAGGTATCTTCGGACCCCACTCTGATGGATCTCCTTCATATCCACAAAACAAACAGCACCAGAATGACCTGTCCTAAAGACTTACATCTTGACTATAATATAAATAGGACCTGCTGGAGAGAAAGGCATGTATCCCAGAGACTACATCTTTTCTGGAATAGGGTCCCCATCCATGTGAAGCAGAGTTCTTCCCTAACCCAATTAAAGTGTAACTTGGACAACTGTATGGGGAACCAAAAATTCACTCCTGGTTTAGCACCTATATCTCAGATAGACACACGTAGCTTGTAAATGGTTCATCTTCCATGTCCCTGCTTGTAAATGTTTCATCTCCCAAGCTCCTGCTTACACTACCAAGGGTATCAGAAAATTTCTGAGATTTGGGATGCATGGCTAGGTTTAAAAAGATCCCAAGGGTTATTAGCCTAGTACATACCTATGAATGTATGAACCTAAAAGAACATAAACATCAAACAGATCTATAGAAAATATATAAGATAAATGCATTTGAGATAAATAAGTATGAAAGAAAAAGAAAACAATATATAAGATAAATGCAATCAGTATGAAAATAAGTTGGTAGTACTGGTGGAGGAAGGTAAAGGTTTCCCTCTGCAAAGTCAAACCAGGGAGAGAATATTGAGCTCAGCATGCTAACTAGTAGTGTGTTAAAGCAGCTGAGAGATGTAGGCCAATGCAGGCCAATAAGGGAATCAGAAATATTGGGTTGAGACAGATTAAATAAGGGAGTTAGCTTAAACAATAGGAGAACATGTAGGAAAAAGAGAACATTTTGTATTAGCCTGGCATGGTACAAGAACAGAGCCAGGAGCTAGAAAGGAATTTTTTTAGTAAAGGCTGTTACCTACAGATTTATTTTGTGTATAAATTTCAAGCAGTTTGTCAGTTGAGAGAAGGGACTGATTTGGAAGATGGTGGCTGAGGATGTTGCTGATGGCTGGTAAGGAAGAAGGATTTGTATATTATTTTGTGTGATAGCAGTGGCTGGCTGAATGCCAAGTGATAAGTTAATTCAGAAGTGTAGTCAGTTCAGTTAGCGCCATAAGCCGGTACTATTAACCAGCGCCTGCCTCACCCCCCACAGCCTTTCAGGTGAAGAGCAAAACAAAACAGCAGCAGATCACTGTAATAAGCCATAAGTGTTTGGCTTATTACAGTTAGATCTACACCCCCAGTAAAAAAAAAAAAAAAAAAAAAAAAGAGATGTTTCTTCTGTTCCTTCTGCTGGCAGACCCACAACAACCAGGTGGCCCGATGCATGACATGCCCACCAGTCCTGCCCCAGCCATTCAGGTTCCATTTCTGTGCCCTACCCCCTACCCCCTACCCCCTACCCTCCTTTAACATATTTTATTAAAAAAACAAATTATTCTTTTAAAATTTGTACCCTGCCTGCATGGAGTGCTACAGTGCTCATATTTTAGTTTAAAAAAAAAAAAAAACATTCTTCTACTTAAATGTCACAAGCTGCTTGCAACAAATGTAGCATAAAGTTACTACAGTTTATACCCTGCCTGGCTGCATGCTGCATGGAGTGCTACGGTGCTCAAATTGTAGTTTAAAAAAAGTTTACTTTTAAACTGTAACAAATTGCTTGGCACAGTGTAACAAGAAGTTGCTACAGTTTAGACCGCACATGGAGAGCTACAGTGCTCAGATTTGACCTTACATTAAAGAGCGAGCAGGAACACTTTGCTCCCGGGGCAACTGCTCTCTCGCCATGCCCTAGCTATGCTACTGAGGTAATTCAAGACAGTTTAGTGACTGAAGTACAAAGCAGTGATGGCTGTAGTAGGGTTGATTTGCAAATTTATTATAGCACTGTTCTAGTGTGCATTTTAAAGTGGATTGTAGACTGGTCAAGATGGGAGATCCTTAATTAAGAGAAGGTAAAAGATGCATATCTGGTTGGGTTTGGAAGACATTTCTTAGCTCCATAAAGCATACCTATTTTTTGATTTTGATACAGCTCTGTATGTGGAGATCAAACTAGATTATCATGTATTGTTACACCTAGGAGTTTAGTATGAGAGACAACTTCAATGTCAGTATTGTTTAGTGAGGAGATTTAGAATTTATTTTGTGGGTATGAGAATTACCGAAAAATAAAAGTAGTTTTTTTTTTTTGGGGGGGGGGGGGGCTTCAACAGATGTTGATTGTTAGAAAGCCAACTTTCCACTGAGTTAAAGGCATCTTGGGTGAAAGTCTGTAGCTTGGGTAGGATGTCAGAGGAATAGAATTATCAATATACTGTCTACTTGATGCTTTTTGAGAAGATGTATAAAGATTTTTGCTAGTGACTGTGTAATGCAATATTAGCACTAGCCAGATAAAAGGATTCCACAGATCAGTACTCTGGAATCCCAGGTAGGCTGTGAGCACATCTCTGCTGACTGTGGTAGTTCGGATTCTCCATACTTATGTGACTGTTACTAAGCCATCTACCTGCTCTCACTGGTACTGTGGTAGTTCCTGATTCTCCATACTTATGTGACTGTTACTAAGCCATCTACCTGCTCTCACTGGTACTGTGGGAGTTCCTGATTCTCCATACTTATGTGACTGTTAGTAAGCAATCTACCTGCTCTCACTGGTACTGTGGGAGTTCCTGATTCTCCATACTTATGTGACTGTTACTAAGCCATCTACCTGCTCTCACTGGTACTGTGCGAGTTCCTGATTCTCCATACTTACGTGACTGTTACTAAGCCATCTACCTGCTCTCATTGGTACTGTGGGAGTTCCTGATTCTCCATACTTATGTGACTGTTACTAAGCCATCTCCTGCTCTCACTGGTACTGTGGTAGTTCCTGATGCTCCATACTTATGTGACTGTTACTAAGCCATCTACCTGCTCTCACTGGTACTGTGGGAGTTCCTGATTCTCCATACTTATGTGACTGTTACTAAGCCATCTACCTGCTCTCACTGGTACTGTGGGAGTTCCTGATTCTCCATACTTATGTGACTGTTACTAAGCCATCTACCTGCTCTCACTGGTACTGTGGGAGTTCCTGATTCTCCATACTTATGTGACTGTTACTAAGCCATCTACCTGCTCTCACTGGTACTGTGGTAGTTCCTGATGCTCCATACTTATGTGACTGTTACTAAGCCATCTACCTGCTCTCACTGGTACTGTGGGAGTTCCTGATTCTCCATACTTATGTGACTGTTACTAAGCCATCTACCTGCTCTCACTGGTACTGTGGGAGTTCCTGATTCTCCATACTTATGTGACTGTTACTAAGCCATCTACCTGCTCCCACTGGTACTGTGGGAGTTCCTGATTCTCCATACTTATGTGACTGTTACTAAGCCATCTACCTGCTCTCACTGGTACTGTGGGAGTTCCTGATTCTCCATACTTATGTGACTGTTACTAAGCCATCTACCTGCTCTCACTGGTACTGTGGGAGTTCCTGATTCTCCATACTTATGTGACTGTTACTAAGCCATCTACCTGCTCTCACTGGTACTGTGGGAGTTCCTGATTCTCCATACTTATGTGACTGTTACTAAGCCATCTACCTGCTCTCACTGGTACTGTGGGAGTTCCTGATTCTCCATACTTATGTGACTGTTACTAAGCCATCTACCTGCTCTCACTGGTACTGTGGGAGTTCCTGATTCTCCATACTTATGTGACTGTTACTAAGCCATCTACCTGCTCTCACTGGCACTGTGGGAGTTCCTGATTCTCCATACTTATGTGACTGTTACTAAGCCATCTACCTGCTCTCACTGGTACTGTGGGAGTTCCTGATTCTCCATACTTATGTGACTGTTACTAAGCCATCTACCTGCTCTCACTGGTACTGTGGGAGTTCCTGATTCTCCATACTTATGTGACTGTTACTAAGCCATCTACCTGCTCTCACTGGTACTGTGGGAGTTCCTGATTCTCCATACTTATGTGACTGTTACTAAGCCATCTACCTGCTCTCACTGGCACTGTGGGAGTTCCTGATTCTCCATACTTATGTGACTGTTACTAAGCCATCTACCTGCTCTCACTGGTACTGTGGGAGTTCCTGATTCTCCATACTTATGTGACTGTTACTAAGCCATCTACCTGCTCTCACTGGCACTGTGGGAGTTCCTGATTCTCCATACTTATGTGACTGTTACTAAGCCATCTACCTGCTCTCACTGGTACTGTGGGAGTTCCTGATTCTCCATACTTATGTGACTGTTACTAAGCCATCTACCTGCTCTCACTGGTACTGTGGGAGTTCCTGATTCTCCATACTTATGTGACTGTTACTAAGCCATCTACCTGCTCTCACTGGCACTGTGGGAGTTCCTGATTCTCCATACTTATGTGACTGTTACTAAGCCATCTACCTGCTCTCACTGGTACTGTGGGAGTTCCTGATTCTCCATACTTATGTGACTGTTACTAAGCCATCTACCTGCTCTCACTGGCACTGTGGGAGTTCCTGATTCTCCATACTTATGTGACTGTTACTAAGCCATCTACCTGCTCTCACTGGTACTGTGGGAGTTCCTGATTCTCCATACTTATGTGACTGTTACTAAGCCATCTACCTGCTCTCACTGGCACTGTGGGAGTTCCTGATTCTCCATACTTATGTGACTGTTACTAAGCCATCTACCTGCTCTCACTGGTACTGTGGGAGTTCCTGATTCTCCATACTTATGTGACTGTTACTAAGCCATCTACCTGCTCTCACTGGTACTGTGGGAGTTCCTGATTCTCCATACTTATGTGACTGTTACTAAGCCATCTACCTGCTCTCACTGGTACTGTGGGAGTTCCTGATTCTCCATACTTATGTGACTGTTACTAAGCCATCTACCTGCTCTCACTGGTACTGTGGGAGTTCCTGATTCTCCATACTTATGTGACTGTTACTAAGCCATCTACCTGCTCTCACTGGTACTGTGGGAGTTCCTGATTCTCCATACTTATGTGACTGTTACTAAGCCATCTACCTGCTCTCACTGGTACTGTGGGAGTTCCTGATTCTCCATACTTATGTGACTGTTACTAAGCCATCTACCTGCTCTCACTGGTACTGTGGGAGTTCCTGATTCTCCATACTTATGTGACTGTTACTAAGCCATCTACCTGCTCTCACTGGTACTGTGGGAGTTCCTGATTCTCCATACTTATGTGACTGTTACTAAGCCATCTACCTGCTCTCACTGGTACTGTGGGAGTTCCTGATTCTCCATACTTATGTGACTGTTACTAAGCCATCTACCTGCTCTCACTGGTACTGTGGGAGTTCCTGATTCTCCATACTTATGTGACTGTTACTAAGCCATCTACCTGCTCTCACTGGTACTGTGGGAGTTCCTGATTCTCCATACTTATGTGACTGTTACTAAGCCATCTACCTGCTCTCACTGGTACTGTGGGAGTTCCTGATTCTCCATACTTATGTGACTGTTACTAAGCCATCTACCTGCTCTCACTGGTACTGTGGGAGTTCCTGATTCTCCATACTTATGTGACTGTTACTAAGCCATCTACCTGCTCTCACTGGCACTGTGGGAGTTCCTGATTCTCCATACTTATGTGACTGTTACTAAGCCATCTACCTGCTCTCACTGGTACTGTGGGAGTTCCTGATTCTCCATACTTATGTGACTGTTACTAAGCCATCTACCTGCTCTCACTGGTACTGTGGGAGTTCCTGATTCTCCATACTTATGTGACTGTTACTAAGCCATCTACCTGCTCTCACTGGTACTGTGGGAGTTCCTGATTCTCCATACTTATGTGACTGTTACTAAGCCATCTACCTGCTCTCACTGGTACTGTGGGAGTTCCTGATTCTCCATACTTATGTGACTGTTACTAAGCCATCTACCTGCTCTCACTGGTACTGTGGGAGTTCCTGATTCTCCATACTTATGTGACTGTTACTAAGCCATCTACCTGCTCTCACTGGTACTGTGGGAGTTCCTGATTCTCCATACTTATGTGACTGTTACTAAGCCATCTACCTGCTGCTCACACTGGTACTGTGGGAGTTCCTGATTCTCCATACTTATGTGACTGTTACTAAGCCATCTACCTGCTCTCACTGGTACTGTGGGAGTTCCTGATTCTCCATACTTATGTGACTGTTACTAAGCCATCTACCTGCTCTCACTGGTACTGTGGGAGTTCCTGATTCTCCATACTTATGTGACTGTTACTAAGCCATCTACCTGCTCTCACTGGTACTGTGGGAGTTCCTGATTCTCCATACTTATGTGACTGTTACTAAGCCATCTACCTGCTCTCACTGGTACTGTGGGAGTTCCTGATTCTCCATACTTATGTGACTGTTACTAAGCCATCTACCTGCTCTCACTGGTACTGTGGGAGTTCCTGATTCTCCATACTTATGTGACTGTTACTAAGCCATCTACCTGCTCTCACTGGTACTGTGGGAGTTCCTGATTCTCCATACTTATGTGACTGTTACTAAGCCATCTACCTGCTCTCACTGGTACTGTGGGAGTTCCTGATTCTCCATACTTATGTGACTGTTACTAAGCCATCTACCTGCTCTCACTGGTACTGTGGGAGTTCCTGATTCTCCATACTTATGTGACTGTTACTAAGCCATCTACCTGCTCTCACTGGTACTGTGGGAGTTCCTGATTCTCCATACTTATGTGACTGTTACTAAGCCATCTACCTGCTCTCACTGGTACTGTGGGAGTTCCTGATTCTCCATACTTATGTGACTGTTACTAAGCCATCTACCTGCTCTCACTGGTACTGTGGGAGTTCCTGATTCTCCATACTTATGTGACTGTTACTAAGCCATCTACCTGCTCTCACTGGTACTGTGGGAGTTCCTGATTCTCCATACTTATGTGACTGTTACTAAGCCATCTACCTGCTCTCACTGGTACTGTGGGAGTTCCTGATTCTCCATACTTATGTGACTGTTACTAAGCCATCTACCTGCTCTCACTGGTACTGTGGGAGTTCCTGATTCTCCATACTTATGTGACTGTTACTAAGCCATCTACCTGCTCTCACTGGTACTGTGGGAGTTCCTGATTCTCCATACTTATGTGACTGTTACTAAGCCATCTACCTGCTCTCACTGGTACTGTGGGAGTTCCTGATTCTCCATACTTATGTGACTGTTACTAAGCCATCTACCTGCTCTCACTGGTACTGTGGGAGTTCCTGATTCTCCATACTTATGTGACTGTTACTAAGCCATCTACCTGCTCTCACTGGTACTGTGGGAGTTCCTGATTCTCCATACTTATGTGACTGTTACTAAGCCATCTACCTGCTCTCACTGGTACTGTGGGAGTTCCTGATTCTCCATACTTATGTGACTGTTACTAAGCCATCTACCTGCTCTCACTGGTACTGTGGGAGTTCCTGATTCTCCATACTTATGTGACTGTTACTAAGCCATCTACCTGCTCTCACTGGTACTGTGGGAGTTCCTGATTCTCCATACTTATGTGACTGTTACTAAGCCATCTACCTGCTCTCACTGGTACTGTGGGAATTCCTGATTCTCCATACTTATGTGACTGTTACTAAGCCATCTACCTGCTCTCACTGGCACTGTGGGAGTTCCTGATTCTCCATACTTATGTGACTGTTACTAAGCCATCTACCTGCTCTCACTGGTACTGTGGGAGTTCCTGATTCTCCATACTTATGTGACTGTTACTAAGCCATCTACCTGCTCTCACTGGCACTGTGGGAGTTCACTACCAACATCCCCTCGCATAGGAAATTGCACATTAACCTCTCTCTCCCACCCACCTTGGCTGTCTCTGCTGCTGATCAGGTAAATCAATCAAACATGCATCTACTAAGAGGGTCACAGTCAAGATTTTTTCCTTTTGTACCACAGATACAGCTGCTAGTGCAAAAGTGCAGACAGACATTACACTTACAGTGATGACATATTAGCACAATGTATATTCCTTGCTATTTTTGTTGTTACCTAATTACTATATAAATTTGTTCACTTTTTCCTGTGCTGTATTCACCCATACACTACTTGTAAGTTATGCTGCATGCACACACACACACACACACACACACACACACACACACACACACACACACACACACCTCCAAAATGATCTAAACCAGCATAAGATCGACAGTCAAAATATCAACAATAATTCAGGATGTGTTATTCAAGCAGCAACATCTTCACAAGAAAAAAAAACAGTAAACCAAAATGAGATGTAGTGGTATGTCCAAAAGAACATTCAAAATATTAAATAAAATAAAATGGAATGACACTAGGTTAAGTGCTTTCGACATGTACAATTCATTTAGTGTATCTATAATGGAAACAGTCTTGTATAACATCCAGGCCAAAGTGCAAAATAATCATTTAATAAATTTAAATATAAATATAACAATCGTGCTTCATTCCATTTTATGTTATTTAATATTTTGGATGTAGTGATCATCAAGTTTAGTTGTATTAAACACTGACAAGTCAAAATATGAACAGTAAAATAGCTAAACTACAAAACAGTGACAAACTAAAGTTATACTATGAAAGGCTTGATTCCCTTTTTCCACTGTTGTGTGACCTCAGAGATAATATATATAATTAGCATGGGGTGTGGGAGGGTGCAGGGGTCTTGCCTCCCTTTGCAAAAACACTGGTTTTGTATGAGATTAGATTTTGCCAGTATTTTGTGTTTAGATGTTTTGCAGTTTAGATGTTTTGCTGTCGATGTTTTGACTGCTGATCTTATGCTGGTTTAGATCTTTTTAGATACTCCTATATGTGTGTGTGTGTATAGAGCATAGCCTTCTGCACAGGTAAAAGTGAACAAATTTATATAATAATTAGGTAACAACAAAAAGCAGCAAGACGTATAGAGTGAGCTAAGATATATATATATATATATATATATATATATATATATATAATGTGGGTTTACTTCAAATTAACAAAATGCCACTTACCTGAATTTTAAATGATCGAGATGATAACACCGAACTTGCAGGTAAACGAAAACTCACAACACTGATATTTTCACCAGGCAAAGGAGGCAGTCTGCCAACATGGACAAACAAACAGAAGCATATCAAGCCCACCCAATTGGGGGGCTTTATCCCCACCCCACCAACTAACTAGACTGACTCCAGGATCGCACTACAGTAGGGAAAAGGGCTAACTCCCAAACGCTGTCGACTGCCTCCTTTATCCAGTGAAAATATTGGTGCTGTGGGTTTTCATTTAAATGCAAGTTTGGTGTTATTGTCTTGAGCATTTAAAGTTTGGGTAAGTGGCATTTCATTAATTTGAAGTAAACCCCTATATCTATATCTATATCTATTTATAAATATATATGTATAATGTAATATAAGCTTGTGTACAATCTGATACAACCTTAGACCTTTCCAATAAGATGCTAAGAAAAAACACCTTCACTTTTTCTTATTACAAGGCATCCTTAGAGCTGGAGATTTCTGTGAAAAGATAAGCAATTTCTGAACTTAATGATTCAGACATTACAAAACACAACAAGGTGCCTTGGCATTACCAGGCTGAATCATTTCTCTCTAACATGCTTCACTGTAATATTTCTTATTACTGAATTTAGGTACTTTTTAACAGATAATATCATATAAGTGTTATGAAGAGCTTGGCAACTCTCCAAGCAGGGAATATGAATACAGACTAAAGCAATTACTCTAAAGAACAGGTACCAGAAAAATACAGAGAGGCATTTTACATAGAAAAAAGCATTCATAGTCATTGCACAGCATCCAGCCATGCATTAATCAAGCACCTGAAAGAGAGAACACAGCTAGTATTTCTAACTGCTTTACTAATAACATAGAGTGCCTCCTAATATCTTTACACAGTGTTAGATCTTTGCAATTATTTGCAGAGAAACCAGAATGTAGGTGGTGGTCTAAATGAAGATTTTAATGAGTTTGAAGTAATGACGGCTATGGTGGTGCAGCAGTTAGCATTGTCACTTTACAGCAAGTGGTACCCCAGTTCGATTCCTGGCTGAGGTGCCCTCTGGGTGGAGTCTGCATGTCCTCCCTGTGTCATGTGGGTGTCGTCCCACAATCCAAAGACATGCAGTAGGTGGATTGGACACTCTAAACTGGCTGTAGGAGAGAATGTGTGTGAGTAAATGGTATGAATGAACTACTAGAGCAGGGCTAACCGCCTGGTGGTGTAAACCTTGGCTCAGGATGACTGGCACTGCGGAAGTGACATCCTGACCCTATGTGCAGAAATGGGAAGAGGTGGTGAGGATGGACGGTAAAAGACACCCTGTAGCAATCTAACATACAAGGATTTTTTTAAAGAACAAATATTCATGTTAGAAGCCATATTTTTCCTCATTCTGATGCATTGCTTTCAGCTATACAGATTTTTGATTGAGATATTTAATCTTATTTATAGACAGTACTACAAAGAAAATTCATCTGGCTGTCGGCAGTAGGGAACTCACTGCCACACCACTTACTACCATACGGGAAGGTGAAATTGTGCTGGAGTACTGTGTCATAAGAGCTGTGAGTTTGATGAGAGTTAGAAAACCCTACTGAATGTTTTTTTTTTCATGTGATAAGGTGTGTGTCCTGCAATAGTAAGTTTGAATGAATAGAAGTCAGCATGACTGGATTTTAACTTTATCATTGCCATATCTATTGTGGTACTGGTTAAACTCTATGATGCATGATTGCAACATTAGAAACATAAAATCAGATGTATATTTATTTGTTTATTCAGTTATTCTATGTTTACTAGACTAGGGACTGTAGAAGATTTATCATCCTGTTTTTATGGTGTGACCTTGGAGAGCGGATCTGGCTAGGAAACATGATCAGTCACATGTACAGAAGTGGAGGTTATGGGATTCAAACTCTTTGCTCATTACCGTTGCCAATAAGTGATATTGACAATTAGTCTAGTGACTGTGATTTTATGCAGAGTATTTCTTAGAAAACATAAATCTCAGCTTTCTGATTGAACAGTATCATGGCCATTTGCTTATAAAATGTTGCAACACACCATCATGCCTGCATTATTTTCAGTTTAACTTTTGACATGCACTACAAACACTTCAGAACACATTAGTATATGGCTTCAAAAGAGTGATCTTAGTATGTGTTATCTTTTCCATATGAGTTTAGTTTGAATGTTCATTCAACAAGTTAACCGAGAAACAGCCATTCATCTGGGAATTGGGAAGCCAGCTTGCTAGACTAATGCCTACATAATTAATAAACTTGATATTTTGTTATGGTAAATGTAATCTGATGAATGCTGTTTTGATGAAACTGCACTTATCGATATATCACACTTAAGTGTTATTGCAATGGACCAATTATGCATTTGTTGAGATTTTGCTTGCTAAAGCAAGCATTCAAAATCAGTCTTTTCTGCAGTTTTGAAACCTTTTGTTTAGTTAGATGCCATTGCTGAAAAAAGTCACAGCCAGCACTTTAGTTTTAGGTGACTATCATGTGCTAAGTTGATTCATCATAGAATATAAAGCTGAAATGTAAATGGCTCTATACTTTTTTACACAATAGTTATACTCAAAAACTCAGCGTTGACATTCACCTTAATCCTAGCCCCACTGAATAGCAACTCAACAAACTGGCTAACACAAGTACAAATGCTTTTTAATCAACTTCCCCATCTACCTCTGAATCTAAGCCCTGCTTATTAACATGGGTATTAGATATATATGTAACAACTGTCAAGACATTCATGTATATATACTCACTCCCCTGATATACTACTTACTACTAAAACCTGATAAAGAAAGTCATATTAGGTAATGAAGTCAGCCCCTCCTGGATTTAATATCTTTAGGCTTTACAGGAAAAACAAATGTGCTTGTTATGCTGCCATTATCTATTAAAACTGATTAGAAATAACTCCACTCCTCGTACAGATCTTTTGCTCAGAACTGATTTGATTAGTTTACTGGTTTTGGTTCAATTGAAAAGTAAATCAATCAGACTACCAAATACCTGGCAGCATAAAACCGCCACTAGCAATGTCTATTCACTCACAGTCATGGTCAGTGTGGCTCAACAGGTAGCACATTTGCCTTTGTAATGGGTAATCAGATGACCAGAGGTTCTGCTCCCACACCAGATACATGGATTAATTTTCCAATACTGACATTGCAGTGTAGCATGACGTGCGGAGGTGCTGCACTCCTGAAGGTGCTATCCTTCAGACAAGATGCTAAACTGAAGTCCCATCTACCTGAGCTGACGACAAATTAGGTGGTATGTAAACAATCCCAAAGTACCCACAAAAAAGATTAATAGAACTTCTCTGATGTCCTGGCCACATTTCCTGTAGTTAGTATGAATTCTACCTCAGCTCTCCCCAGAAAAGAGGCCACTGGCTTAGTGAGACTAACCTTGTCAACAAAGTGTAAATAAAAAATAAAAAAAAATCAATTAATACATTTACAGCCACTTTTACATCAAACTGGTTATTTTTACAAAACAAATACACATGCAATTGAGCAATTCATAGGGAATGCTGCTTATGCAGCTCGTTGGTATATTACCAGAATAGCACAAGGACACTAAACAGCCTAACTATAACATACAGATGAACATCGCTGGCAGAAGTAGTTAAACAGTACTGATTCAGTGTTTGCAGGAGGAGAATGAGTCTACACACATACGTATTACAATAGGTTAAAAGCTCTAGAAAGAACAACTGAGTTATCCAATATAGATAAATATTAAAAAAATATATAAACAGTAAGAAAAAAGGCACAGTCAGACTTCAAAACAAGACTAGAGAAAATTCTACCATTCACAAGCACACTTAAAATGTCAAAGTTGCAAGCAGAGAAGAATATAGGGTCGTAAAACAAGAGACATTAATCAAGGAACCAGTATAAAAGAAATGTGCAGTAGTGAAAACAGTAATGAGAAAAATGCTAATGACTCAAAAGTTGTGTGTGAATGGTACAGATAAGTTAGAAAGTAACAAGACAGTATGCAGGCACCGCACAAGGAAATAAGTACACTGAAATGTATGCAAATCAAAAGATGTGCAAAGTTGAAGAAAGAAAAACACTTTGCAGGGGTGTTTAAAAGGAGCAATAAAAGTAGCAGCACAATGAGTAATAAAACAAAGGCAATAGGGAACGTGATCAGGAGGAAGAGCAGTTCCTGCATGCTTTTTGTACCAGCATTTATCAATGCTAGTACAGAAAGGCACATCAATGCTTCCTATGTGGTAAGCTGCAACAAGCTGATATCGGCTTGCTACAGTTAAAAAAAAAAAAATATATATATATATATATATATATATATATATATATATATATATATATATATATATATATATATATATATATATATATATATATATATATATATATATATATATATATATATATATAAATATATAAATATATATATATATATATATATATATATATATATTTATTTATATATACACATACACACACACACACACACACACACACACACACACACACACACACACAAGGTAGAGGTGGTCTACAGATGTAGCAATACAGCAGATTCTTCTTATTATTTTTTGGAATGGAACAGCGGGGGGGCATGTATCTGACTGTAATAAGCTGATTGGCGACAATAAAGTGTTTTTTTCCTCTTTAATGTAAGAGCTGGGCTGGAAGGGTGTGTATCTAACTGCAATAAGCCAATTGCTACAAATGTAGCAACTGGCTTGATACAGTAATTTTTTTTTTTTTGCTCATGGGATAGGGCACTTTAGAGGGCCAATACTGGGTGTTAGATGAGCCAGCTATGGCTCTGATGATAAGCAAAGATGTAAGCAGAGAGAGAGAGAACAGAAGGTCATATATGTAGAATGCATCAAAAGGTACTAAAAGTGGTTCAGATAGAAAAAGATAGTGGCAGACCAAAGTATATACAATTAGTAACAAGAATGATAGCAAAACAAGACAAGAAATAATAGAAAAATAAAGAATCCAAGAGTAGAGATTTTGAGAAGCTTCAGGCTGATTTGTTACTTTGCTGACAAAAGATATTTAAGATACTAAGGTCTCTGTCCAAGTTCCTGAAAGGCAATACCGCAATATAACTCATAAGTCTTTTCCCATGAAGGGTTATTATGTGGCATAAGATGAAATGCGTGTGACTTTTTTGATGTAACTGAAAGTTCTATACAAATTCTCTTGTTTTGCCTTATAGTTAAGTCACTAGGCATGAAACAAATATAGAACACTGGCAGTAATATTAACAAAAAACTTCTTCTTCTTTTGCCTTTTTCCGGTTAGGGGTCGCCACAGCGGATCACCTGTTCGCTCATGATTGTCAGTGGAGTTTTTATGGTGTTGAGTTGCCAGCCTGGCACCCAACCTTCCACAGAAGGCACACACACACACGCACACACACGCACACACACGCACACACACACACACACACACACACACACACACACACACACACACACACACACACACACACACACACACACACACATACACACACACACACACACATACACAGGGTAGAGGTGGTCTACAGATGTAGCAATACAGCAGATTCTTCTCATTTTTCTTTGGAATGGAACAGCGGGGGGGGGGGCATGTATCTGACTGTAATAAGCTGATTGGCTACAATAAAGTGTTTTTTTCCTCTTTAATGTAAGAGCTGGGTTGGAAGGGTGTGTATCTAACTGCAATAAGCCAATTGCTACAAATGTAGCAACTGGCTTGATACAGTAATTTTTTTTTTTTGCTCATGGGATAGGGCACTTTAGAGGGCCAATACTGGGTGCTAGATGAGCCAACTATGGCTCTGATGATAAGCAAAGATGTAAGCAGAGAGAGAGAACAAAAGGTCATATATGTAGAATGCATCAAAAGGTACTAAAAGTGGTTCAGATAGAAAAAGATAGAGGCAGACCAAAGTATATACAATTAGTAACAAGAATGATAGCAAAACAAGACAAGAAATAATAGAAAAATAAAGAATCCAAGAGTAGAGATTTTGAGAAGCTTCAGGCTGATTTGTTACTTTGCTGACAAAAGATATTTAAGATACTAAGGCCTCTGTCCAAGTTCCTGAAAGGCAATACTGCAATATAACTCATAAGTCTTTTCCCATGAAGGGTTGTTATGTGGCATAAGATAAAAGTTCTATACTAATTCTTTTGTTTTGCCTTATAGTTAAGTCACTAGGCATGAAACAAATATAGAACACTGGCAGTAATAGTAACAAAAAACTTCTTCTTCTTTTGCCTTTTCCCGGTTAGGGGTCGCCACAGCGGATCACCTGTCCGCTCATGATTGTCAGTGGAGTTTTTATGGTGCTGAGTTGCCAGCCTGGCACCCAACCTTCCACAGAAGGCACACACACACACACACACACACACATACACACACACACACACACACACACACACACACACACACACACACACACACACAGCCAATTTACAGTGTCCAATCCACCTACAGCATGTCTTTGGGAGGAAACTGGAGCACCTGGAGGAAACCCACACGATCACAGGGAGGACACACAGACTCTGCACAGAAGGCAACCCAGCTGAGGATCGAACCAGAGAACCTCATGCTGTGAGGTGGCAATGCTAACCGCTGCACCACTGCGGCCTCCCAATATTAACAAAAAATGAAGCTTGATAATTAGATGAACATGGCAACATTCCTTAAGGCACTGGGAAATTGAAGAACAGCCTAATCAAATTACATATAGAGTCTAATGTATTTCCTGTAGTCCAGCCATACAAAACAGTACCCTTTTCTTCTCAGAAAGAAAAAAAAATAAAAGTATAATATGAGGTAGAGAAGTTGGTAGAGAGGGACATTAATGAAATGTTATCAGGTCCTTCATCCTAAGTGAAACCCATGGTTATGCACCTAAACCCAGAAGCCTGATGAAGTCAGAATATATGTTGATTTCAGGGTAGCCATTTAAGCAACATAGAAATAGGGCTAGGTGTACTTGACATCAGTAGTAGATGGCATTGTAAGTGAACTGAGTGGAACCAGGTATATTTACCAAACTGGAGTTATGATCAGGTTGCATCTGCTTGGGTTACATTCAGACAACAAGAGCAATGCTACCCTTTTAGCTGATGAGCAATAAAAGACAGAAAACTGGTGTTTGCTCTGCAGCAGAGCTATCTCAGCATGTAACACAACAGGTGATGTAAGATGTGGAATACAAGAAACAACAGTGATGACATAACATATGGACAGACAAATAAATAGCATGATGACATACATATTAAGAAAAAAAAATCCAACAAAATGGAAGCATATGCGCTGATTGTTTGTTTGTGTCTTTCGGCTTTTCCTGATTAGGGGTCGCCAGAGCAGAACGCTGGTCCGCTAATGATTGGCAGTTGATTTTTACGTACCGGCTTGCCATGCCTGACGCACAACCTTCAACAAAGGTACGCCCATTTACGCATGTCTCCACGCAGAAGACGCTCTAGCTGAGAATTGAACCGGACAGCGTCTTACTGTGAGGTGACAACGCTATAAGAGAAATGTAAATTTGATACATGTCTACTGAAATTTTGTGGTACGGTAATTTCAGGAACAAAGATGTACTTAAACCAGCAAAAGTAAAAACTATACTACACATGATGTAATAGAAGTATCATTTTGAAGGGGTATTCATACAGCTGATCAACAGATGGGGTATTACATGTTTCGTCTGCTTCAGCTACAATGATAGTAAATAATATGGATGTCTCGGAACAGCTCCTGTGTGCCTGTGTTACTCCATCTGTAAGTAAGTCTATGGTAGTCCTGAAAGAACTTACTCATCTAATAGTGTGATGGAGAGATGTAGCATCCTTGGGGGAATTTGACTTTTATTGGCCAGAGAGAGAGAGACAGAGAGAGAGAAATTACCCAACAGCAAACCAATGAAAAGAAATGGCACAAATGATAGACCCTAACAGAAAGACTACCAGGAGAAATATATCAAAGTTTACGTAAATAAGTCACTTGATGAAATGAGTAAAAAATGGCTAATCATACAATTACAAAAAACAGGCAGTAAATATCTAAGTCAATAACAAAGAATATATTATATTTTACATTATATTTCTTAATCATAGTATGGACGTTTTTCAGCCTTAGCAAAGCAGCACTGTATTCTCAATCAGTCAGTCAGCAAATTGAAGCTAAATGCATCAAACCCAGAAAACAGAAAACAGTTACTAGCCTTAATCCTTTATACTAACAGCCAGACCAACCAGAGTGATACAAAAACCACAGAGAAAGTGAAAAACACCAACTGCAGAAGCATAAAATCCAAAACCAAAAGGTGCTGGAGTATTAAACAGTTGTGAATTTTATGTTTCTGCAGTTGGTGTTCTTCACTTTCTCTGTGGTTTTTGTATTTCTATTTTTTGTTCTGTGAATACAACCAGAGTAATTGTTTGTGTCTTTCGGCTTTTCCCGGTTAGGGGTCGCCACAGCGGAACTCCGGTCCGCTAATCATTGGCAGTTGATTTTTACGTACCGGCTTGCCAGGCTTGATGCACAACCTTCAATGAAGGTACGCCCATTCACGCATGTCTCCACGCAGATGACGCTCTAGATGAGAATTGAACCAGACAGCGTCTTACTGTGAGGCGACAATGCTACCGCAGCACCACCACCGCATTTGATAAAAAAGTGTTAAACTAATGAAAAAAGCTACAGCATAAGGAAACAACATAGCATCAGAATCTCTCAGGTGCATCAATTCAGAGGTAAATGCTGGTCCTTGTAGCTACTTGGCTTCAACCACCATTTTTCTTTTGACTATAGCTGTAGATTCATTGTGGTATCTATTTTCCGCTGACTTCACCAGCACTCTTTGTTCTACAGAGCAGTTTGACAGAAGAAACGGAAACAGTGGATGCAGAAATCTGATCTCGTTAGTAGTTCATCTCACAGCAGAAACATGTCAGGAGGTGGAAGCTGCTGCTTTTCTTTACCTTGTTGAAGATGAGGCAATAAAAGTACTTAATGTTGTTGTATCGTTCGGCGTTTCCCAGTTAGGGGTCGCCACAGTGGAACTCCGGTCCGCTAATGATTGGCAGTAGATTTTTACGTACCGACTTGCCAGGCCTGATGCACAACCTTCAATGAAGGCATGCTCATTCACACGTCTCCACACAGAAGACGCTTTAGATGAGAATCGAACAGGACAACGTCTTACTATGAGGCGACAACGCTACCGCAGCACCACCACCGCAGATAATAAAAGTACTTAATGTATTTATCTTTATTAAAGAGCAACAGACTAAATTGTATAATATCTTAAACTGGTCTTGTTATATATTCACTAGATATTAAGGGCCACAAAAGTACATTGATACCTAGGTGACTGAATTTAGAAATAGAGTTAAAATGTGAGTATGGGGAGCTGCACAATTTCTTGCGGAGAGAATTGACTATAGTATAAAGAATAATAAACTGAGAAGAAAACTGTTGTCAGAGCAAGGTGTTCTCTTTTTAAGAGAGTTGTGAATGTGAGCAGAGTAAGAGAGTTAACTAGTATTCTAGTGAAGGAGTTTGTTGTTGCTCTTCATGTAGGCAAAACTAAAATTAACTAAAAGTCTATCAAATAAGCAGAATAAAACTACTGGGCACGGGATAATGTGAAATATGCATCACGCCATGTATCAGTAAAAGACTACTAATGCACTCGGTCATGATGATGTAGTTAGAAATAAATCTGGCTGATTAGCAGTCATATTTTTATGCTGTGGTTATTTGCATTTATTTATTTATTTACTTATTGACCTTTGGTGCCTGGGAAAGTCTGACTGGGTCAAAAACCCATTTTCAGCAGAGGCCCAGGGAGAAACGCTCCAAAATACATTTAACATAGTAGAATATTACATACATATAAAAGTATACATATACAAGTATACAGATATTAAGGTAGACATATGTTGACTTACATATTTTTACAATAATTATTACATGAATTAAAATGGAGCTACAAGAATAGTAGCCTTTACAGTAAGTGTTGGGATTTGCTTAACTAAATATAAATGGGAGACATATGTACAAAATACATCTGCTGGTGGAGCATAAGTGGACTCAGTACGAGTATTGTAGTACACATTTAAAAGTAATCGAAGAAGGTGAAGGTGGTAATAATAAAGGAACTTTAGTAGTAGTAGTGTGGTAGAGGGTTAGTGGAGTATGTAATGGTGAGATGCTGGCTGTTTGAGAGATGGGTCAAGAAATAAGTAAGTAGGAAGAATAGGAGAAAAAAGCTGCATGATAAACAGTTTTGTCCAGCAGTCAGTACAGAGTGCAGAAGTCATTAACTGAATAATTATTGCTCTATAATGTGTAAGAATAAAAGAACAGAAAAGGTCAGAAGAAAGTTTTCCAGGTTATTGATGCAAATAAAACTGCTGACTGTTCAGTCCTATGGCAAACAAATGATTGTTTTAAATTGATATGCATGCTGTGCACACAGCTTCTTCAGAAAGCATAGAATTATATCAGTGTTGTCATTGTAAAATTATCCACAGAGAGACATTCTCTTTAAGTGGCAAAAGTATAACTGCCAAGCTTGATGCCAGTGTAGAATGTAACATTCTTAATGAAAGTGCATTCAAAGACTCAGACATGATTCCTGGTCAACAACTAGTAAATACATTACTGTGCTAATGTAAAAAAAATGCAATTATGACATGTTGAGCACATGCCCCAAGCATTACTCTCCAGCCAACTAAGCCAACAGCAATTGTTTTTGCACAGGGCAAGCTCCCTGCACCTACATACCCTCTGCTAATTGTATATACTAACTCAAGATCACACAATCCCTGGGGAAGGGGAATATTTTCCTACCCAAGAAATGCTAATCATGCACTCCTGTTGACCATATGTTTCTGTCAACCAAACAGATGTTGCCTTTGTGATTGTTTGATCACTCATACACCTCTTGTAACAGGATGTAAGTCTATGCTGTGCACATTTTCCAGCAATAAATTAACATCATTGGATTAGCAGGGGTAGCATTGTGCTTATGAAAACAGAATCTACAATATTTTATTCCATTTTGTGTTGATTTAACAACTAAATATTTTGGGCAGAATGGCATGTTCACTATTGGGAATAATGAAATAAACACACAGTGTGCATTTACAGTTGTACTACTTATTAATATGTGGTTACTCAAGGCAACCACTGGTACATCCCAGCAGCAAATGATTTACAAAGTCTCACAGACGTCTTCAGTCAGTCTGTGCATTCGTATTGATACTGATTCATATGGATGTTAAGATAACAGTTTGCACATTCATGAAGCAGATGATTTGCACATTGAAGCAATACAGTCTATTTGACATATGAAACTGAATTCATTGTGCAAGGACTGTAAAAAATCTTAGTTCAGACAAAAATAAGAATTTTAATGTTTCGTCTGATATATTTGCACAGTATGCTGTCATTTATAGAACTTAATAGTCTTCTACAAAAATATGCTTAATGTAGTAGGCTGGGCATTAAGACAAATGTTGAAAATATGGTAATGTGAGGGTGACCAAATGAAAATAAAAAGGTCTAAGGCACTATACAATCCATGATGAAATCTGTTTTTACAAGGTCTTTTATTCAAATCAAACAAATAGTACCAACTCAGTTAATAATAAAGTGCTTGAAAGAATGCATGAAACATATTTTAGCATAAGTAATTTCAGAGAGAGCATGTTTGGTTTGGTATGTCTCAACATATAGAAGTGATGCTAACAGCGATCAGATTTTCAACATGTTTTGTATATAATGACAAGTAAAGTAAGAAATGTTAATACATGAAATACCATTTAAGCCATGCAGTGACTTATCTATGTATTTGTTGTGTTTCAAAGGATGACATTATCTTATTTGTGTTGACTACTATTCGAAGTATCCTGAAGTCATAAAGTATATAATACATCATGAATGCCAGTCATTCATGTTTTTAAAGCATTTTTTTATATTGTGAGATTCCAGAAATTCTTTTTTCTTACAATAGCTCACATTTTGCAAGGGAGGAATTTTATTCATTTTTTACATTAATGAGAATTCAAAGCTTTAAAAACAAACTTGAGAGATTCACAATTGATTCACCTAGTAGAGCGACATTTACTTTATTGACATTTATAGTGCTTTCAACTTTCAAGTCTCTTATTCTTTGTATTACTTTTAATTTTTTCATTTCTTGTTTTTATTTAGTTCCCTATGTGCAAAGCACAAGAGAGCTCAGCATATAAAGTTCTAAGTATTCAAGTCTAAAACAAAAATGAAGCCCAAACCATTCAGGACACCATGGTTAGATTCATTAATCAACACAAGCCACCATGGTATTGCAAGCTTTCATAAACACTTTCTCGAGTATATTCACTAAACACTCATGTCCCACTTAATATATGTAGATGCGTAAAAAGCGTATGATGTAAATGAACACAAATGCATTCAAACTTAAACATACAAAAGTATTAAAACCACATACATGTATATTATAAGGTTGAATGTCGAGCTGGCACCTCGGCGTTCGTGAAAATCATTAGCGGACCGGAGTTCCGCTGTGACGACCCCTAACCGTGAAAAGCCGAAAGACAAACAACAACAACGTGTATATTATATTAAAACTATTATAAAACATACATAAGTTTAAAAATTGTAGTTATAATATTGCTAAGGCACTTTTCAAATGTGCCAGTCAATGAACATTCAGATTCTACTTGATGTACATAAATACGTGTAGCATAATCAGAAGGCTTAAACTCATCTTAAAACAGCTAGCTCATTAAACAACAAATGTTCAGACATACAAATGACTGTATAAACTAATTAAAATGCTGTTTAGTGTGTAAACATATAATCAACTCAATGATTGCAATACATTTTATATTTACATCAATATTAAGACCCGGACCATGCAGACGGACAATAGCAGTATGACTGCCGAATCTTACACAAATGCACTTTATAAGCACTTACACGAGTGTATGGATCATGCTATCCCTAATAGAACCAAGATGTTATCCTCTAAAAAAAGGAAGCCCATCTGGTGGACCTCTGCCATAAACAAACTCTACAACAGAAGAAATAAACTGTTGCAAAAAAGAGTAAAATCCCATGACTGGAGGAACTCCCTGGTCAACCTCAGTAAGAAGCTGAGATCCCTCATAAAATCCTCCAAAGCTAGTTATGAAAACAAAATTGCCACTGACTCTAAAGACAACCACAAAGCATTCTATAGCTATGTCAAGAATCTCAATGGGAACACTCAGATCTGCTCTGAGTTACAGCATAATGGCACTAAATATACAGAACCAACTGATATTGCCAACATCCTAGCAGATAGGTTCAGTGCTAACTTTACCCCCCTCTCACCCCCTAGAGGGCCCATCTCTATACCTGAAGAATGCAAAGTTCCTATAATCACAGCTGCACAGGTAAAACACACACTCTCCAAAGCCAAGAACACAGCATCCATGGGACTTGACAATATCCCAGGCTGCTTTCTACATGAACTACAGAATGAACTGGCACCCTACCTAAGTACCATGTTCAATCATAACCTCACCTCAGGCTTTGTACCCACTGAATGGCACACCGCGACAGTTATCCCACTCCACAAAGGAGGAGCCACGACGGACCCCAGGAACTACCACCCCATTAGCCTGACGAGCCTGGTCTGCAAGGCCATGGAACGTATCATCATGGAACTCATAAACAAAGACATTGGTAATCTCCAAACTCTGGACCCTACACAGTTTGGATTTGTAAAAGGCAGATCATGTCTCCTAAACCTGATTGACTTCTTTGAAGCAGTCACCAAAGCCATAGATCAGGGTAAAATGGTTCACACAGCTTATCTAGATCTCGCCAAGGCTTTCAACACCATCCCCTACTCTGGAATTATAGATAAGCTCACTAAACTAGGTATAAATCCCTATGTCACAAGATGGGTTGCCAACTGGCTCATGGACAGAACACACACTGTGAAAGTAGCGGATTCCAAATCTGATATCAGACCAGTGACAAGTGGAGTACCACAGGGTTCTGTCCTGGGTCCTCTCCTGTTTGGTATCTACTTCTCTGAAGTGCAGGCCAACACAAAAGGTCTTTGGCTAACAAAGTTTGCAGATGACTGCAAACTAGGAGCCATAATCGAAACTCCTAATGATGTGGACAAACTATAAAAGGACCTCAATAAGACAGATACCTGGTGTCAAAGCCATGGCCTGAAGCTCAACGCCAAAAAGTGTATTGTCATCCCCTTTGGTAAAAACTCTGTACCCATGAACTACCACATAGCTGGTAGTCTACTTAATGCCGAAAATGTGATAAGAGACCTTGGGATACAGGTGGACAGTAGTCTCTCCTTTGATAATCACATCGCCACAGTGGTCAGGAAATCCTTCTACGTGGCTCATCTCATCACAAAAGGATTCTCATCCAGAAAAAAAGAGGTCATTGTTCCCCTCTACTCATCACTCATTAGACCCATTATAGAGTACAATGCCCCTTTTGGTATGTACCTCACAAGACATCTACAACAACTGGAAAAACCACAGAAATACCTCACAAAGAGGATTACTGGCCTCAAACATATGCCCTGTGCAGACCATCTCAAAAAACTGCAGCTTTACTCCATGCATATCACCTACTCAGGGGCGATCTCTGCCTAACATACAAAGCTATGTCAAACCCAGAGCTGTTGGACATGCTCCACTTAAAGAAATCCCAATCCCTCCGAGCTACATGCTCTAGGGACCTTAACCTTGTCACCACAATAAACAGAACATGCTGGAGGGATAGATTCCTGTCCCAGAGACTTCCCATACTCTGGAACAGACTACCTATCTATATCAAACAGAGCTCCTCATTAGCACTCTTCAAGAAAAATCTTGATGATTGGATGGGAAATGGGAAATTCACCCCGGCGTTCACTTCTGTGGCTCTGCTCGACAGGGGCACAGGAAAATAATTTTCTTGGGTGGCAAAAGCCAGGGTACATTTTTTGGCTAGGCTTGTATGGGCCCTAGGGCCGATAGCCTAGTACCTACCTATGAACCTATGAACTATTGTCTGATTTCAGGATAGATATCCACTTGCATTCCATTCTGTTTTATTCTAGATATACCCAACCCTGTAACATTTAAGAAAACAATTTCAAAGACCAAAACACTGAAGCCATTTTCTGAGCCCCTATACATAATATACTTGCATAAAGCATTTACTCATTTTTCCTTCTAATATCAGATAAAAAGTGAACAAATTCTTTCTTTTAATTTACAATTGGTCTGGCCAATATAAAACAATTGATATTTTATGCATGTGGCCATATCTACTATTTCAGTCATGCCACATGTTGCAAAACACTTTACTTCATACTTTTTCATTGTTGTTGAGTGAGTAAAGGATTATTCCTGTCTATATATGTACAATCCACACATGATCTACATGGGCGGGTTCCAACTTTTATATATCTCACACTTTCATCAGAATAAAGCTACGCTTTTTACGCATTTATGTATATTAAGTGGAACCTGAGTGTTTAGTGATTAATGCACCTGAGAAAGAGTTTGTGAAAGCTTGCAATACTGTGATAGCTTGTGTTTATTAAATCTATCCATGGTGTCCTGAATGGTTTTGACTTGATAATAGCTCCCTATGTGCCTAGTTTTAGTTGACCTCAACAAATGTTGTACTTGCTCTGTGTAGTTGGAATAAGTTCTGTCACAATTTGTTGGGATGTGCTTCTGTAGTGCCTTAACAGAATATGGCTTAGCAGCTCAAATGGGAAAATGTTACCAAGTGTGTCAGCAGTCGTTAACTCATTCCAAGCAAAGACCACCTTTTTGTATACTTCCTGTTAACACCTAAAGCTGTTTATGGCCTCCAGACCATTCTTGTGTCTGACTTTTTAACTAAGTGACTTATGTGTATAATAGCCAGGATTAGGAAAAAGGAAGGATTTATTAATAAAATTACACTAAGTTTGCTTATCTAGGATGCCCTAAAGTAGAAAAGCCTTGATTATGTTATGCTTTATTTCCATATGTAGTTAATATTTCAAAAACCAAGTGACTTAAAAATTGTTGCATGAAATCAGGTGAAACCTTAGATATTCATGAAGAAAACTGTCTTTGATATTTACATTTTAAGTTACACATCTTTAGTTATATTCAATGTTATTATACTATTAAGCACATATTTTCATATTTCAGAAAATACCTCAGTAAACATTCTCCCACAGAGATTTTTTTTTGTTGTCACGTGAAAGCTTAAGTCTGGTTAACTAAAATGTTCTAATAATATATAAGTAGTGTAGTTTCCAAATGTCCAAAAAATCAGCAAGTTGGTTGTTAACCAGCCCTTAATACGTAACAAACCAGATCCAAGAAAAAAGAAAGTGCTGGAACACTCAAAATTTTTTATTTAAAACTCGCAAGTTAAAACTTCTAACAAAATGAGTTTTGTTAGAATTTTAACTTGCGAGTTTTAAATAAATGATTTTGAGTGTTCCAACACTTTTTTTTTCTTGGACCCTGGATAGTGTAGTTTCCAAGACATGGCAATTTGTTTCTGAAAGTTTAATATAGAAATATCATAACTTGTCCATGGGAACAAATCAGCACATAGTTCTTACTAAGATTGCGTTAAGGTAGGGATAAGGAAATTTGCCCTTTCCCCACTATAGTGTGATCTTGGAGTCTGTATATTTAATTAACGGGGGGTGTGGGGGGCACAGCCACCTACATGAGCAGGGTTCGATGAAAGGCCATCCAATATGGTGGTGTTTTTTGTGTCTGATCTGGGTATGACATTTCAGTGACCTAATTTTCATTGATATGGCTATACAAGGAAATGGTCATTTGATGGTTAGTGTTTGATATGGAGCCATTCAAGTAAAGTTTCTTTCTATGGGTAAACATAGACCCATTTACTGAGGACATGCAGGACAGGTCAAGAAAGCTTGCTACTAGAAAATCAAGCCTTAGCAAATGAAAAACTTTACTAGTTTCTGCCAACAAAATAACTAGTACTCATGCAGGGCTAGTTGTCCTCTGGTTTTACAATATTTGTGTGAGTTACTATCCTATGTCCTTTGTTACTCCTCTGTCAGGGTTCATTTATTGGTCATTTCTGCATGTCTGACAATGAATCTGCCTCTTTCAATGCATTCTCATGTCAAAATGTTTTGTAAGGGGTCTGCCTAAGAAGCCTCCAAGCAAATGGCTGGCCCCTCCTTAGGTCTTAAGTTTCTGTTAGGTAATCTAACACTTACACCATTTGAACCAGCTAACCTGGCTGACCTGTGGTTCTAAACATGGAAAACAGTTCTAATCATTGCTCTGACTTCTGCAAGAAGGACATTTGAGTTGCAAGCTCTTATGGTGAGCCAACCCTATTTCATTTGATACAGGAACAGGGGTTCTTTGAGAACTAACCCTTCTTTTATGCCTAAAGTGCTATCTGAGTTTACTTTAAGCCAAACTATTTCCCTGTTTTCCCTCCTGAACATAAAAATGAGGGAGAAGGGGTACTCCTTACCTTGTGTGATGATAGGAGGTACTGCCAGCCATGCCAGGAGAAGTGGGGCAGTGGATGTGTAACATATACCAGCACAGCCAGCTGGAATTTTATAAATAATTATATGTCATTTGTATATCAAACAGATTTGTACACATGCTTGTACTGAAAATGTATTTGTGTGGTTTGCTTGTGTTAAAATGTCTCAATAGTGCACCCTGCTGGAAGGAAAAGAAATGTACATGTATTATTGTAACTGAATTAGATGTATATGTTTTAACAGCATATACAGTAAGGGAAGAGGATAATTCACCTGACCTCTAAAAATATTCTTGACATTAAATTACTTTATGGGTTAAGCCATAAAGATGTTATTCCACAGTTTTGAATGGAACCTGAGATGCTATGTCTGTGCTAGAGAATAGGTTGTAGCTGCTGTAGGAAGAATGGTTTTATGACTTCCAGCAGCTGCACCACATCTGAATAATGCTCTTGTGTGTGTATTATTGACATATAGGTGCTAACATCCTGACAACGTCTTGTGTTGGTGGTAGCATGGGAAACAGAGTCAAATGACTAGATGTGCATGATGTCATTCTGCAAGCCAAAAATGATATTTAGATATTAGTAGAAGATTGCTCTCAACATTCTGTATTTTGTCTTGGATCTGACAATGACCACTCACCCAAATAATTTTTCCTTGTCTATTCAGTAAGTAGGAATAGTAATTCTCTAGATCAGTTAGGAAAAGATAGTGAGACTAGCTAAATACTGTTTTTCTGTATTTGTGTGAAACTTTTCATCTGTGTTATTTTTAATATTTCCTGTGACTGAATCTCTGGTGTTTACTGTAGATAGGTGTTTAATGTTTTCATGTTCTTTATTTAAACTTCTCATTGTGGCTAGTCCTTTTAGAAAATACATAAGTTTTGAGAGTATTTGCATATATTTATTTGGTGATAATCTGGTCATTCCTGAAAGCCTGGCTGTTTTGTCAACATTGCCATTTGTATTAATATTAAGTTCACTTAGTATAATTGGATAACCTTTTAAGAGACTTATAGTAACTGACTGGTGGCAATGAAACTATCCTATAATCTAGACAGAAGGTGGCATAGCTAATGAATCTATGCCAGCATTTCCCAGGTGTGTGTGTGTGTGTGTGTGTGTGTGTGTGTGTGTGTGTGTGTGAAAATTAAATCTCAAAGAGTGTGTGTGTGTCAGCTACTTGGGGCAGGGACACAAAGCAATGGTTTCACAGAGAGAGTGGTGGAGGACTTGGGTTGGGTATTTGGCCAAGGACTTAACTTTGAAGCTGTGCCAGTGGGGAGTCTTACTGGGTCCTGGAGGGAGACAGATAGAGAAATCCAGGTCCTAGGCTGACTGTCTTCCCTGTGTGCTTTTAAGGGCAATTGTGCTTGATGCAGCAAGGTCTGCAGCTATAAATACTGAGTGCATCCATTTGTATTCCAAATAAACACTCCTGTTTAGTGTCAGGGGTGAGGATTCAGGCTCCTTGATTACTGGCCCAGAGTGGGGACATCACACCTTATATGTCCACAGATAACTTAGGTGCTTTCTTGACAGAACTAAATCTTTTAGATTTTCAGATCAATTCATTTCTTGTGAGGGTGAGAAAAAGGGACAACTTGTGTCAAGGCAAACTATTTTCAAATGTCTGTCAAAGGCTATTACCTTTTGTTACACTCACCACAACAAAACACTTCCAGGAAGGATCAATGCTCACTGTACCAGGGTCTTGGCATCATCTATTGCTTTTTGGAAAGGGTTGGATTCTAGAAGCATTCTAAAAGCTGCAACTTGATCCTCTGTAAATACTCTTACAAAGACTATAAGCCAGATTCCTTCTCTAAGGAGAAGATCAGGTTTTGCAAGGACCATTCTCCAGGGGCTCCTGGACTCATCTCTTTCTGCCTCCCAAATGCAGTAAGCTAGCGTAATCTACTCATATAGCTAAGGTTACTGCAGCAGTGATCAACATGATGAACACAGTGCAGCTGATAACAGCAGATGTTTAAAATGACCACTGCTGCAGTAGCCTCTCCCTCCCTCAATCCCCCTAGCTTTTTGGTGTGTTTTTCATATCAGGCTGTGGTTATTTATTGTTCTTTCTAGCATTGTCATTTTAGGGCTCAGTCCCCCTCTCTCTCTGTTGGTAGGAAAGTTCTGAAGGGCTTGGCACACAAGCGTTTATTTTAGTCAGCTTAACTCAAAGTGTCTGATAGTTTGGGTGCCTGGATGGTGCCCTGAAGCTTTGGAAGTGGGCTGGCTGTTCTATCCTTGATAGGTTATAACCCATATAGCTAAGGCTACTGCAGTAGTGATCATCTAATATCTACTCTTATGGTAAGTTTACTTACACAACTGTACTTTTTAAAGGACAGGTACTAGGAAGATATGAGTAAATACTTTACAAAGGAAAAAAATCATACTTATTGTACAGCATCCAGCATGCATAAATCACATACAAGAGATAAAATGTTATAGCTTTTCTACCTGCCATGTTAAAAGCATTGAGTACCTTCTAAAGGTTTTACATAATAACAGGTATTTGTAATTATCTGCAGGGAAACCAGAATGCAGGCTGTGGTCTAGCTGAAGATTTTAATAACCTTGAAGTAATGGTAAAAGACATCCTGCAGCAGTTAGATATGATAGGATTAGAAAAGCAGGCTGATTTTTTGTTAAAAGACATTTTTCCTCATTCTGTTACATTATTTTAGGTTGTGCGAATGATTTTTTTAAATATTTATTACCATTCACAGAGACCACATTACCATCCCAAGCAGAACATAATCTGATTATACTTTATCAAACCGCTGACTACCTTAGAGCAAGATGTGACTGCACTGGGTTCCTACTTTATTGTAAAATCTGTAAGGACAGGGTCCAGGAAATTGTGATTCACTTGACCATTACCCTATGACATGATTTCATGATATATTACGTGTCACGTAACAACAGGTTTTAATTAACAGATATCTAAATAACTTAATGTTAAAGCTAACCATTACCAAGTATGCTCTGGTGCTGGTTACATTTTGTAATAAGCCTGTAACTTTTAAAAGTAAGCTGTATCACGGACATTTATATTAGTCTCTTTTATGCATTAAAACTTGAAATTTAAAGTAGCAGTTAAAGAAATAAACCCAGACTGTTTTCCAGAAGGCCTGATGTAAAACTAAAATTAAAATATTTTCTCCACATAATTTGAAAAAATGGATTTACTTGAAAATACACTGATACTGCTAAAGATTGAAGGCAAAAAAGGTGGGGTGGCAGACTCTAAGACAGATAAACAACATTATTGAAGTAATGAATATGAATTTTTAAGAAATAACAATACAGTTACTGGCAGACTGGCCTGGTGTGATCAAGTCCCTGAGGTCACAAGGAGACAGAGCCAGTTAAATGATTAAAAAAACAAAGGCATATTCAGTTATTTTGCTTTACTAGACTACAGCCAGAAATAGACTTAGCCCATTTTCATGTGTGACCTTGATGTATTGGTCATGGTTAAGATACAAGATTAGTGTCACACAGCATACATGTGGAAAAGACTGGATTCAAACTCATCATCTCTTACCTTTGCTGCTAAACTATACTGACAGTTTACTATCTGTAAGTTTATGGTGAATATATCTTAAATAGGTTCTAGAGCACTGCTGTCTGGTTATACAGTATCAAAGACAGTTGCTTATAAAGCTATTCAGCATGCCTACATTACTGCATACTTGTCAACTTAACTTTTGAGCTGTACTGAAAACACTACATTGGGCTATAAAGGTGCAGCTTCAGCATATAACACCCACTGTTCATATGGTCAGTGGAAACACTCCTTCTGGAAGTTAACTCAGAAGTGGTCATTCATCTGGGACCTGTGGAATCAGCTCACCATCCCATGTCCACATCATTAATCAGACTGATATCTTGTTGAGGTAAGTTTATCTTTGTGAATGAGCAAAAGCCAGGGTAACTTTTTTGCTGGGCTTGTATAGGCACTAGGGTTGATATCCTAGTACCTACCTATGAACCTATGAATGGGGTCTTGATAAAACAACATTTATCAATGTATCATGTTCTATGGGTACTACTATGGACAAATTATGCATTTGTTTTGATGTCTGTTTGCTACAAAAAACATTCTGAACCTCCCTTTTCCTCTGTTTTAAAACCTTTTATATCCATCTTTAGTAGTTGGGAAACCACTGTTTTTTTTTATATTTTTCATCATAAAAGAAAAAAAAAAGTAAAATAAACCACTGTCTGTACATTAGTTCTCTGTGCAATCATATTAAAATGAAATGTCATGGATGATAAACACCATACAGACAGGGAACCTCAGTAAATCACATTTTCCTATTAAAAATTATCTTGGTACAGTGAATTCAGAACTATCTTTGAGCATCTCATTGTCACTTTGAATAGACCTACTTAGCTAATGTTTAGTGATTTAGAGTGATTCAGAAATTGAAATGAGGTAGGAGCCCTCAGTAAGAACTTCATAATTAGGTCATTAAGCTGCACTACAGAGCAGTCAACTCATGCTCAGAGAAATGGTGGCCCCAGCACACCTGATGTTGCAGTTATGTCATATTGGGAGCATTCCTCTCTGAGCTGCTTGGAGTAGCGCTGGACTGGCAAGTGCCATTTGATATCTATTAATGCTTGTTAATAGCCTGATTAAATTGAGAACATTATTCTAGTATTCTATTGAATTGCTGCTTTATTTATACTGTTTTTTTTTTGCTGTTGTGACTGTGATTTTATGCACTTTGAATTTCTAATACCACTGCACTTTTTAGCATAGGCAAAATTCAGCTTTACTGAATCTAGACTGTCTTGTTTCACTAGAGCACTAAAACCAACTCTTTACTGGGATACTGAAAGATCTGTGGCATCCATTGCTTCCAACTAACTGTAAGTGCCTGTTTTTGCTCTTATACCGCACCTTTAATTTGTATTTGCATTCTACTGTCTGTTTGAATTGTCGGAATTTTTTTGGTCACATTTTACTGCATACTGTACCAGTCTGCCTGTAGCATAGTCCGGTTCCAGGTTTGCTGTTTCTGGATCTGTTTTGTAACTTCTGAGCATCAAATCCAGGCCATCTTTGTTGGAGAAGTCCCTTCTGCACCCTTGTGGGAGGAGAGTACTGTCTGGGTCGCATCTAATTGAGGGTGTTTGGACTAGAGCTCACACAGTGTGTCCTTACTGGCTAGTTTAAGTTAAAAGGGTTATTTCTTGTTTTATTTAAGCCCTGCGTCTGTGCTTGCTTGTGTGTAGCTCACCATCGTGCACTGCCTCATAGCTGTAGTTACCATTGGTGGTTATAGTAGCAAATGTTTTGCTTGTTAAATTTTCCCTTAGCACTTTGCTTGTGGTCCTCCACAGGTTTTTCACAGCACTCCTCTACTGCCGGGTAGAACACTAAGCTTTGCCTCAGAGGTACCGACCCACCTCTCATCCACTAGCCATTTCTAAGTGAAACCTCTCTTCCTGACCATATAAATTTACCTAACACTATTGACGTACAGTTTCCCACAGTTTCTGCAGCCAGCTTTGTTGACATGGGCATCCTGAGACAGTGTACTAACTGCCTCATGTTCACTGACAACCCTCTACTCCTAATCCACACAAACTCAACATGTGAGAGATGCAACTATATTAAGAACCTTGAATCCATGCTCTCAAACACACCAGTCAGGACATATGACAATGAGTAGGTTATCAGCATGCATACCTCACTGCCTACTCCACCCAAACCCACATCACACATACCTACATATGTGGAGGTCCTCACCAGAAACATACCTAAACACCAGAAACCTCCCAAACACAAACACAAACAGCACGCTACACATAATACCTTCTCTGCAGAACATAATACACATAATAGCACACGCACAGCAGTGTCTCACCTGTCAAGCCCTTAAGGCTAAACACAAAACCAAACATATTAGTCATAGGTGATTCCATCGTGAGATACACATATGTTCCTCTCACCAAGCTGGATAAGAAGAAGGTCATGGTCAGCTGTCTGTCAGGTGCATATCACACATGCACTCAAGTGTCTCAACAACAGGTACTGTTATGACTGTCATAGTCCATATTGGTGTGAATGACTTGAAATGTGCCTCTCTGGACTATATGTAGAGAGACATGACTGAGCTCTCAGACTGGTTTGTCCCTAGCCTTAAAGGAGAACTGCAGCCACAGACTACAAAAACATGCTTATTTCATTATCTCTCCTCCCCCTTCACACTTCCCTTCCCTAGTTGTGCTAAAGGTAATTTGACCTGTTGTTACTTTGATTGACAGCTCACCACATGAGTCTTAACTCATCCATTGTTTCCTAGTTCTAGCCTTTTCTTTCTGACAGTGCTACACTTACTTTTGCTGCACTACAGCCTCCTCCTGTCAAATACAGATCAGGTATTCACAGTACTTGCAAACTTATTGTTTGTAAAATCTTGGTAGTTCCATCCCCTGGGCTGTCCTGTGTTGACTCAAATAATCAAGGCATTTGAAATGGTCAGTAAAGAAAACATTACAGCACCCAAGATTAATAATTTCCCATGCATGTGAAAGGAAAAGTCGATATCTCACACTGTATGGAATAATTAGGGACATATTTACCTGATCAGAAAAAAATGCATTACTAAATCCCTTTTCTGCCTCTAGTTTGACCTGATTTGGAGTCAACAGTGTTCATCAATTCTCTGTCTTACAACTTACATTGGCAGTGTAACATCTCTCATATGCCCAAACATCTCTATCCACAAACATGCAGCTATTCATTCATGCATGCGTTTTGTCTTTTACCTTGATTCAAATACTTGTAATTGTCTTCGATTATCACGTCAGAAATGCTCCTGCAAATTATAGCTGATCCAAATGCAGTATCTCATTTCCTCTCCTACATTCCCAACAAATGGCTTTGTGAATTTGTCATCACAATTAAGGTTCTCCACCTGCCAAGAAATGGAACTGTGCTCATGGACCATGGTGCACTTTTGATGCAAGCCAATAAGGACCTAAACACTGCCATTATTGCATTCGAAAAGGTTGTCATTTTCTACATTCTATCCTTATGAAACTAAGGCAACTCTAGTATCTAGATACTTACAACTTGAACATTCTAGGGAACTTGTAAGTTTCTGTTTTCCAACAAGTCACATAGATTGCTTTATGTTGCACTGCTTGATATGATACCCATGTTATTTATTAAATGTTCTATTCCCATAGTGCCTACTACCAATGTGAGGTGCAGTCAGAAGCAGATGCCATTTCTTGACACGCAAAAGCTACGCAGGCTATTGGAAACCCTGGGACACCTGAGTGTATGTCGACTAATTCTACACACTAACTAGCGTTGCCACAAACGTCTGAAGTACAGCAGTAATGGACAACATACTATAATGTTACATGTGTTTAGTTCAACAATTCGCATGAGAAATAAAGATTGCTAATTGCTTGCTTCTCTTCCCTTATTTGACTACTTGTACTCAGCCTATGACAACAGCACAATGTTTTTACATGGTCCTGTGAGCAATCTATCCATACATCTTGTACACTTTAAAGATTACATTAAAATAACACTCTACATTAAAATAACACTCTACATGCAGGTTATGTGGAATTAGACAAACGCAGTTCATCCATTCACTGGGTGGTCACCATCTCCTAATGTTCCTAAATGCTTTGTCTTGCCTGTCAATCAGGTCTGACCATACTTATTGCTACTTACACATGTATGTATGGTCAGGTCTGACCAGACTTACTTGCTACTTACACATGTATGTATCGTCAGGTCTGACCATACTTACTTGCTACTTACACATGTATTAATTCTTTCATGCAACTGAGCAGAAACAGTGATTAGGAAGTTTCTACTATATATCAGGTTGTGTGCAATGCTGTTAATGCGCAGACATTTCAAGTGACATACATTTGTGTAACCAGTGCTTACAAACGTTCTTCTCTTACCTTGATAGGATGGAGGAGTGGATGGCAGTGAGTCTTCTGAAGGTAACTTCATTCCAGTAAATGTCTGGCGAATATGTGCCCCAGTCTGATCATGCCTTGCACATTACCTAACCTGAACAAGTTATTTCCTCTTGTCAGCAGTTAAGCAGCCAGGAATTGTCCACAGATCACAGTTCCACATCTGAAATATTAAGTTTCTCGATCCAGACCCGTCAGTACACTACAGCAAATTAATCTTGCATGCAAAACTTCAGTACTCTAGAATTGTCAAACTACAAAACACATACCGCATACACAAGGATATTACATCCAAGTGTTCCATGCAAGCTGGATTTTGGTTACAATGTGCAATTATGATAACACTGCACCATTGTGACAAGCCTCTGTACCACTTCATGGTAGCCAGCATCACAGAGGTCCACTCACACCACAATACTACTTGCAGCCGCAGTCAGCCGCGCTCATCTCACCACTATCATTTCACTTGCCTTCTCAAGCTTCCACTCGAGGGTGCCATTGTCTATTCACTATACACACCTTAGTCATGTTCACAAACATTAGCCTTAGACTGAACTGTATAGTCAACCTGCAGCTTGCAAAAAATAAACACATTTTCCAGAACACTATACAACTCCACCACTCATACAGCTAGCTCGACTTTAAATGCTCCAACACAATGGTCAAAAATCTAACTTTACTACATTTCTATGTTGTTTTGATCAAAATCTGCAAATTCTTATTTCTCTTTTCATGGCCTACATTGATTCAAACTGATCACTGACCCCTCCCAATATCTTCTAACCACACTATGCAAAGGCCAGTTACAATACTCTTACATCTCCTTTAAGCTATGCTATTGGAAAGCAGTCTAGTATTATAATCAGTGTTTGTCACTGCCATTCTAAACACATTCATGGATAGTTCTCTATAAACAGGCTTGCTCCATAATTCAAAATGAGTGCTGCTTTTAGTCTTGTTGTCTCACATGCAGTCAGGCGGTTGGTCCCTGGCTAGCAGCAACTGTCTCCACAACCATTGTTCAATGCCACCATCACCAATCCCTGTAAATCTACCATTATTGCTTGCAGGAAATTCAGATTCACTTTCCAGACAAATCAATTGAAAGCTTTTCCTCGACTGATTCAGTAACATCTTTCCCAATCTTCAACTCAACCTTTCTTTGGCAACCCTTTGCTCAGTAGCTTCCTCAACACCTTTCCCAACCATTACCTTACTCATTTATAACCTGAAATACATCTTAATGTACCACCCCAGTGACCAACTGTATACGCATACTAAATCTAACTTGTCACAGCCACAAAAGCATGTAACATAGAAGTGGCAACATTCATTATAAGTTCCTGTCACAAAAATGTCATATTAATTGTACAAATCTTTCACAGATTAACACTTTGGATGTACAACACAATCCTTGAGGCATTCAGTTACCTATGCAATCACTCGTTTGATGTGCTCTGTCTTTGATGACACTACCTACTTTTTCTTTTTTGCTTGCATATTTTTTGCTGGGAGCATCACACATTCACTGCACAATGGAATCAACATCTTCACAGCAACCAACATTGGAAATGGCAAGTAGAAGTATTTATGCTAATAATTTAATGGGTCTGTCTAACCCACTTCTTGATTTCAATTTTGAAAATGGTACTTTAGAACTACCGATGAGCAGAGGAGAAACTTTGCTATTTGAGAGCGTTTACAAGGAAGTAGAGAAAGCAGCTTTTAAATTGAAGCATTTACAGTGGCAACACTTTCATGTGGATGTGTGCCCTTATCATTATATAATTCCATGAAGCTTAGGAGTAAGATGTATGCCAACTTATGGCAATATGTATCCTGAACTACTTGCCAAATGCCAAAGGATAAATATAGAAACCAGTTTCAGCTATATGAATCTTTTGATAGAATTTTTTAAGCCTCAGGAAGTTGAAGCAGCAACCCTAATAGAACCAAATAAAATGAACTAGAACAAATGACATTATCTGATAATAAATTGATGAAACTAGGAATGCTGCAAGATAGACTTGATGCTTATGATGCTAAATTAAAAGGAGTGAAAAGTAGCAAACTGACTAGGGATTTTAATGATTTTAAGAAGGGCCATTTGTTTGAATGGCCGAAAGACAAGAAGACAACCATGCATACAAGAACAAATGTAAATACTGGATTAACAACAAATTATGAGAAGGAAGAGGTTCCTACTAGGAAACCAGAGAAAATTGTACTAGAAGCAGAAGTGCATACTGATCCAAGACAGAATTATAGAGAAGTTTTGAAAACTCATGAAGCTGTGACTCACATTCTGGAGAACAATGTTAGCTCTGTAATTGATACTTAGAGTACTGAAATACTATCAGAGCAAGGTGAAGAAGATATATCTATTCAAAATAACAACAAGAGTCTGGATATGCAGAATGCCACTGAACCCAAAGATGGAGTGGTACATTTACCACTTTACCAGCAGCTTCCTTTTTTGTTGCAGAACAACACCTCAAGGGAAGCACGCCCTCACAGCAGAGAGAGGAAGAAACAGAGGTTTCAAAATAAATGATTCCCTTGTGCTTAATATATCTAGCACTGAATTAACTAGAGACCAGCCTTGGTTATTAGAGAAGGGGATGAGTTTTATACCTTCCTTGCACTCACCCATGAGTGAATTTACTGTAGATTAAAAGTATTTTGGAAGAAATGTGACTTTGAAATATCTTTTTGGGAATACAAATAATGAAGGATCTCAAGCTAGTTATGGATACAGGACACCAAGTACTTTCGTTCCTGTTTGTCATCTGATTGTAGATGCCTTCGTATGATTATGTGAAAATGAAGTGGCTGAATATAGACAACAGAAGTGAAGTAAATATTTCCATAACCTAACTCTAAATGAGAATAAAGCATTATTTGAACTACAGAATATGCAGGACATTATGATCAAGCAAGCTGATAAGGGAGGGGAAATTGCACTCATGGATATGTCATTCTATGATATCAAAATAAAGGAGATGCTAGCAGATATAGTTACTTACCAGAGGATTGATAAAAGAGAACTGAATAGGATAATACGGTGTCCAAGATGCTCTTTATGACAAATTGATAAATATATCCATAAGTAAAGAGCTGTCTGATTTTTTTGAAGTGCATCATCCTACTATACCCAACATCTATGGAATGCCTAAGATACATAAGAATCTACATGACCCTCCTATGCGACCTATTGTTTCAGGAAATGGATTGACAATTGAACCCCTTTCTATTTTTATAGAAGGGGAGTTAAAGAAATTGCTACCCCATGTATGTGCAGTGATTAAGGACTAGGCTAAATTCTTGAATAGACTCTACAAGAAAATACAACAGATGAGCATCTCTAAGAATTTACTATTAGTAACCTTGGATGTGAACAGTTTATTCACTTCCATACCTAATGAATGGGGAATTGAAGCCATCAGAGACTTTGGTGTGAAACACAAAACAACTATTGATATCCACCTAATATGCATTCTCCTAGAACTGGTTTTATATAATAACATGTTTCTATATGGTAGTGTCTATTATCTGCAGAAGTCGGGAGTAGCGATGGGAACCCCATGCGCAAATAGCTATGCTAATTTGGTCCTGGAAAGATGGGAAGAGTTATGGAAAGTGGATGTTAATAACAAATGGAACAATAATATAATTTTCTACAATTGATTCGTGGATGATATTTTTCTTCTATGGGAAGGTGAGTTAACTTCTTTGGAGCAATTTGTATGTTTTTGACCAACACAATTTCATTTTTGAAATTCAAAATAACCTCCGATAATATGGAGATAGAATTTTTGGATGTTAAGTTGATGTTAGATGATACAGGTTGTATCAGTACTAGAATGTACAGAAGACCTGTGTGGCGTAATCATCTGTTACACAATACCAGTATGCATCTTAGATATGTCCTTGGTAATATAGTGACCAGTCAATTAACTTGAGTATCTAAACATTGTATGAGGGACAAAGACTATATGGAAGAGCAAACTAAACTCATTAATGACTTTACTAAGAGGGGATATACAATCAAAGGAGTACAAACTAATGAAGCAACTACTTTGGAACGACAATCTTAGATAGCAAGACCTTATTTTTTGGACCAAGGAGGAATAATTAAGGCCAAACAAAAACAGCCAAAGTCTAACTTGAGATGTCAGCTAACATACAGTACCGACAATTTTGCTATTTGTAACATCATTAAGAAATTTTCGCCAGTGTTAACATCTGACAATAAAATTAGAGAAATTTTTAGTGATCAACCCAGTTTTTCTTTTAAAAACAGGAAAAATCTAAAAAGACTGCTATGCTATAAAACAGAACTGAAGCCATCTCTGGAAATAGGAGCTTTCAAATGAGTAGGAGAGTTGGTACGTTCAGATGTGGAAGTTGCAAGGCATGTTCTTACATTAACAACTCAAATATTTTTACACATCCCTTAACTAAAAAAAACTATAAATTTGAAGGATTTGCAAATTTTTGAAGTAAGAACATCATATATGTGGTGACCTGCAGTCACTACAAGGCATACTACATAAGAAAAATGAACCAAATGTTTAAAGAACGTATTCTAAAGCATTTATCTGACATAAGAAATAAAATTACTAGCAAGGCACTTTATATGCATATTAGTGAAAATGGTAGCCATTCTTTTAAGTTTATGACTCTAACTAGGTTCCAGGTATTAAGAGGTGGTGATTTAGTAAATCAAACAGAAATTGAAGAAATGAAATGGATAATGAACTTGCGTTCAGATCAGCCACCAGGTCTGAATGCATTTGTTCCTTTAAAACTTGCACCAAAAGGAAAACCTCTTCAGCACTCTAAATGACTTAATTGAAAGGGTGTATATGTTGCTATGGCTACTAAGTATCTTTGAATGAGTGAATACCCACTCAGGTCACTCCACAATAAGTACAAATATGACACTGTCATTGTCCATGTTGGTGTGAATGACCTGAGACGTACCTCCCTGGACTACATGAAAAGAGACATGGAGGAGCTCTCCGATCTTGTATACCAGGCAGGTATGACCCTAACCCTGAGTAGCATCCTGCCATCACCCAGAATGATACCACAGTACAAGGACAAAACGATTGACTTCAACAATTGGCTAAGCTTCTGGTGTCATTCTAAGGGGATCCAGTATTTGTCTGCCTGGGATGACATGATCGACAGACCACGATGCTTTGCAGTGATGGCCTACACCTGACGCCCTTAGGATTCTGGATACTGGCTAAAGCTCTTGCCACCCCTATAGTGCCTTTTTTAGGCAAGGTTCAAATGACAAAGCCACCACCGTAACAGGTACAAGCAAGCACAATCTGAGGGTAATGCTACTCAATGCTAGAAGTCTAAACCTCAAAATGTACTCACTCGAGGCACTGCTTAAAATGGAGAACATTGACATCTGTGCAGTGACAGAGACCTGGTTCAAAGCTCCAAAGAGCACCCCTGCATTACCAGGCTATAGTTCATACCACATCTTTCGACCACCTAACCCAGAACGAAGCACTAAAGGCGGAGGCATGTCCATATTCATTAAGGATATCCACACCTCCAGGCTAGTTGCACAGCATAATGCATCCGAGATTATCCAAGTGCAACTAACTCTGGGCAAGACCACAATCCAAATTGTAGCTTGCTACAGACCCCCCACCATGCTCCAGGATTCCCACTCCTCATTTCTTGATACACTGGAAAGTATTAGGGTACAACCCAACACCCTAATAATGGGCAATTTCAACTACCCCACCATTAACTGGGAAAACTACTCATGTACCAACTCTTTTGCTCAACGTTTTCTAGAATTCATAAATTCCAATGCCTTGGATCAACTTATTCACACCCCCACCAGGGGCAGCAATATCCTAGACCTGGTCATTACCAACATGTGAAACCAGTGTTCCACACCAGAGGTCAATTCCTCGTTGGTCAGATCCGACCACAAGCTAATCAGCCTAGACATCCACATCCTACCCCCACCCCCAACTAGGGAAACCATCGTACAAAACTTCTCCAAAGCCAACTTCACACTTCTTAAGACAGAAGTGGCAAACTTCATGACACCCATGCAGATGGACAATAGAGGTATGACTGCTGAATCCTACACAAATGCACTTTATAAGCACTTACATGAGTGCATGGATCATGCTATCCCTAATAGAACCAAGATGTTATCCTCCAAAAAAAGGAAGCCAATCTGGTGGTCCTCTGCCATAAACAAACTCTACAACAGAAGAAAGAAACTGTTGCAAAAAAGAGTAAAATCCCATGACTGGAGGAACTCCCTGGTCAACCTCAGTAAGAAGCTGAGATCCATCATAAAATCCTTCAAAGCTAGTTATGAAAACAAAATTGCCACTGACTCTAAAGACAACCACAAAGCATTCTATAGCTATGTCAAGAATCTCAATGGGAACACTCAGATCTGCTCTGAGTTACAGCACAATGGCGCTAAATATACAGAACCAACTGATATTGCCAACATCCTAACAGATAGGTTCAGTGCTAACTTTACCCCCCCTCTCACCCCCTAGAGGGCCCATCTCTATACCGGAAGAATGCAAAGTTCCTATAATCACGGCTGCACAGGTAAAAAATACACTCTCCAAAGCCAAGAAGACAGCATCCATGGGACCTGACAATATCCCAGGCTGCATTCTACATGAACTACAGAATGAACTGTCACCCTACCTAAGTACCATGCTCAATCATAGCCTCACCTCAGGCTTTGTACCCACTGAATGGCACACGGCAATGGTTATCCCACTCCACAAAGGGGGGGGGGCCATGAAGGACCCCAGGAACTACCGCCCCATTAGCCTGATGAGCCTGGTCTGCAAGGCCATGGAACGTATCATTGTGGAACTCATAAACAAAGACATTGGTAATCTCCAAACAATGGACCCAACCCAGTTTGGATTTGTAAAAGGCAGATCATGTCTCCTAAACCTGATTGACTTCTTTGAAGCAGTCACCAAAGCCATAGATGAGGGTAAAATGGTTCACACAGCTTATCTAGATCTCGCCAAGGCTTTCAACACCACCCCCCCACTCTGGAATTATAGATAAGCTCACTAAACTAGGTATAAATCCCTATGTCACAAGATGGGTTGCCAACTGGCTCATGAACAGAATCCACAATGTAAAAGTAGCGGATTCCAAATCTGACTTCAGACCAGTGACAAGTGGAGTACCACAGGGTTCTGTCCTAGGTCCTCTCCTGTTTGGTATCTACTTCTCTGGAGTGCAGGCTAACACAGAAGGTCTTTGGCTAACAAAGTTTGCAAATGACTGCAAACTAGGAGCCATAATCGGAACTCCTAACGATGTGGACAAACTACAAAAGGGCCTCACTGAGACAGATACCTGGTGTCAAAGCCATGGCCTGAAGCTCAATGCCAAAAAGTGTATTGTCATCCCCTTTGGTAAAAACTCTGTACCCATGAACTACCACATAGCTGGTAGTCTACTTAATGCCGAAAATGTGATAAGAGACCTTGGGAAACAGGTGGACAGTAGTCTCTCCTTTGATAATCACATTGCCACAGTGGTCAGGAAATCCTTCTACGTGGCTCATCTCATCATAAAAGGATTCTCATCCAGAAAAAAGAGGTCATTGTTCCCCTCTACTCATCACTCTTTAGACCCATTATAGAGTACACTGCCCCTTTTGGTATGTACCTCACAAGACATCTACAACAACTGGAAAGACCACAGAAATACCTCACAAAGAGGATTACTGGCCTCAAACAGATGCCCTACGCAGACCGTCTCAAAAAACTACAGCTTTACTCCATCGCATATTGCCTACTCAGGGGCGATCTCTGCCTAACATACAAAGCTATGTCAAACCCAGAGCTGTTGGATATGCTCCACTTAAAGAAATCCCAATCCCTCTGAGCTACACGCTCTAAGGACCTAAACCTTGTCACCACAATAAACAGAACATGCTGGAGGGATAGATTCCTGTCCCAGAGACTTCCCATACTCTGGAACAGACTACCTATCTATGTCAGAGCTCCTCATTAGCACTCTTCAAGAAAAATCTTGATGATTGGATGGGAAATGGGAAATTCACCCCAGGGATCACTTCTGTGGCTCTGCTCGACAGGGGCACAGGAAAATAATTTTCTTGGGTGGTGAAAGCCAGGGTACATTTTTTGGCTAGGCTTATATAGGCTAGGACCAATAGCCTAGTACCTACCTATGAACCTATAAAGGTATTTAATAGGAAGTTTTACTGGCTAACATTTAGGATTTGAAAAAGGTATTACACTGAAAGCGCTTATTCGGTTTATGAGCCAGCGTGTTTTATTTTATCATCGTTTTATTTTTATTAAAAGTTCTAAAGTTTCGAGTTTTTAGCAGTATTGGTGGTGGAACCGTTCTTTCTCTGAATTTTGTACTTTGATGTGCTCTGCCTTTGGTGATGCTACCTACTTTTTCTTTTTTACCTATGCAATCTGCACATAATGTTTACAAACAGGCTAGACAATTTACACAGTACTAACCTGAAAGTTAAACTGACATTGTTAGCTTGAAAGAACCAGTATACTTTTCCTTATACGCAAGCTTATATAGTTATGCAATGCTGCTACAATTTCAACTGTCCAGACAGTGATAGTCCAATAACGTCATCCACGGGGATCTTTTCAACAGTCACTAATCTCAAGCTTCTTGGTCCTATACCAACTAGTAAGACACAAATTGCTGAAAAGGCAGCTTGCAGAGTGACCTAACATATCTTACTACTTTTAACATGCTCTTTCAGCACTTTCACTACAGGAAATGTCTGTACGGTCAAGCGCCGCCAGTTGGAATGACAGACCAGCTACAGTACATTCCAATAGTGTCTAACCCAGCTCCAGTGCAAATTGGTACCCAAACTACTTTCCCAGGCAACAGCACTGCAATTCAGTTGGACAAGCAAGTGACAAATGGCCCACTGTAACTGACTGAAATCCAACCTCTTTACATTTATGTTCAAAAAAAGTTTATCACTTACATACACTTTTGTTACAATGACTAATTGCATTTTACATTGGCAAACCACATGTATAATGTTTATTAAAATACTGATCACAAATCATTATGAACTCTTCATTTCAGTAACTGACAGACTGTAATTAAACATTGCTAAATGACATATGCCAATTCACATTTACATGACTCTACATGAATCTTTCTCATCAAGAACACCTTACAGACCCCATTAACCCCCAAGGCCACATCCTTTTTTAACATGAATCATGTCATAGTTGTGTAAAAAGCTCACCTGTACAAATTCAGAATAGTGTCTTCAGCACGTATGCAGAACTCCCGGTCACCTGACAATACTGCATTTCACACGTACTCACCCTAACTCTTCTATAGACAGTATTGACTTCCTACATACGTGCAGAACTCCTGGTCACCTGACAATACTGCATTTCACACATACTCACCCTAACTCTTCTACAGACAGTACTGACTTCCTACATACGTGCAGAACTCCTGGTCACCTGACAATACTGCATTTCACACGTACTCACCCTAACTCTTCTATAGACAGTACTGACTTCATACATATGTGCAGAACTTCTGGTCACCTGACAATACTGCATTTCACATGTACTCACCCTAACTCTTCCACAGACAGTACTGACTTCCTACATATGTGCAGAACTCCTGGTCACCTGACAATACTGCATTTCACATGTACTCACCCTAACTCTTCTACAGACAGTACTGACTTCCTACATACGTGCAGAACTCCTGGTCACCTGACAATACTGCATTTCACATGTACTCACCCTAACTCTTCTATAGACAGTACTGACTTCATACATATGTGCAGAACTCCTGGTCACCTGACAATACTGCATTTCACACGTACTCACCCTAACTCTTCTACAGACAGTACTGACTTCCTACATACGTGCAGAACTCCTGGTCACCTGACAATACTGCATTTCACATGTACTCACCCTAACTCTTCTACAGACAGTACTGACTTCCTACATACGTGCAGAACTCCTGGTCACCTGACAATACTGCATTTCACATGTACTCACCCTAACTCTTCTACAGACAGTACTGACTTCCTACAGTGCATCAACACAACTGCCAACATTCAAAATCCTCAACATGTTGATGTTTGGCCAAGTATTATACTCATTATTCACAGTAAGTGAGGGGATTAGAGATGGATATGTACTTTTGTAAATGCTTGTCACTGCTTCTATAACCAAATTGCTAGAGATGGGTCTCCAAGCATGTCTGCATTTTCCAGTACGATGTGCTGCTTAATGTCTTTGTCCTTCCCATGCAGACAGGTGGTTTGGGCACTGCCCAGAACAGGACAGTTTAGATTTCTAGTTTCCTTAATAGTCAGCATGCAGGGCAACCCTTTCCTGTAATGATCCACATCAGTTTTTCCACCCGTCACCTCAGTCATTCATTTGCCAAACTTTGTTGCAGTATGTCCCAGAAAAGTTGAACCAACAATCAACTCGCCCATGTCAACAGCAATACAAACTTGTTACATACTTTACCGACAGCACATATACTTACTAGACACCTCTCATAGCTGCACCAGTATCCAAAGTGGAAGTGGCAACATCTGTGATTGACTCCTTACAATAAATGCCATATAATCCAGAAATGTGCTCTAAATTATAAATCTATGTACTGAACCAAGGGCTAAGTGTTTCCACAATGTTTACATACAGCCTAGACAGAACTTTTTATGAAGCATTAAGCTCAAGCAAAAAATTTTGTCAGGTGTAATAACCAGTAGTTTTTATTCACACTCAGTCTTATACATGTGCACTGCCTTGCAACAATTCACACTGTCACTGCAATGACCAGCTGCATTGCAATTTACATTGACAGCACTCAGTGACAAGCTGCATATCCAGCTACATGTGTACAAATGCTGACAGGCAGCTCGTATATCATAACATATGCTTTACTAGTTTTCCACGTGCTCTTTCAGCATATGGAGTGCAACAATCTGTGGTCACACATAGAGATGTCTCAATTATATAGATACAATCTAGTCCATTGAAGTAGTACCAAATTATACTCCCTGATGCAAATACTGCCCACAGGCACACCACTGGCAGCAGTAATGGAATTTAATTGCACAATACCATGACAACAGGAACTAGTTATGGACACATCCCTTAAATGCCATACAAAAATCCTTATACTAGCATTATATTGTCCACGGACAATTAACATGGAGCACCTACATGTCTAATGTGGTTTTTACATCTCAACTTTAAATTGTTATCATATAAAATTAACAGTTCAAATCATTACAAAATCTCCTACTCCAACAGTGTCCACTGCTTTCGGCATGGTTAAATGATATACCAAGTACAGAACACTATATATCCAGACGCACATTTATATGACAGCACACATATCTATGCACTCCTTACAGGAAATAAATGGACCACAGAACCAGTAATTACATGACTCATGCTACAATAATGTTAAAATAATCCCCTGTACAATGTCAACATACCATCTTCAGCCTCTATGCAGCAATTCTGTAGACTTGAGTTACAATACTGCATTTCATGGGTACTTTTCATAATTTGGTTGTTAAATTCACCATACATTGTCTACTGTGCATGCCCAAATCAGGCTACATTCAACTTGCTCAACTTTGTGATGTTCTCCTCAGGTCTTGGCAATTTCCCCTTCCCTGATACAGATGAATAGCATTACTACCAACTGATCACTTCCCTTACTGAAGATCTCATTAGACACAGTACATAAATGTTACTGTCGATATACATGGCCAGCAACAACTGTCAACCACTGCACATGGACACTGTGTTCAAGTTCTGAACATCTACATATTTTTCCCATGCAACACAATTCATAAAAAATTACTCCATCTTTTTTAACCCTCAGCTGACACGATTTTCTGACACCATTCCAAGGACCACCCCAACCATTAACGCACTCATAGTAATTCTGAGCTCTGGAAACCACACAACATAAGTCTACTACCAAATGACTGTCATATACAGCAGTAAGACCATCTAACAGAATTGATAGCATGAATGCTGACCTGCACCATGGATGCCTCTGTAATTGAAAGGACATGTTATATAGTGTTGCAATGTCTACTAAATTCAGGACTAGGTATTGAAATACCTCTACAATCTATACATAATGACTACATCATGCCTGCACACAAATCTGGAACACACTCAAACTACAACGCTCTTCCACTGGCACTGACTCCTTTTAATGTGCACTACATTTCTGGTAATAGTTCTCTTGTTACTGCAATGACAATCAAGACATACTTTCTTTGAAGGACCATTTACAGCACCATTGTCAAAATACATTCTGCTACTACAACTACTAGTGTAGGCAATCCAACTACCAAGCTACATCTGCTTTTAACATTTATGTGCCCTCCACATTGAGTGCCCAGTATAACTGGTGACTAATGCCAAGATGCATGCAATTCATGGCAGATGTAAACTTTTCCATGGCATCACCTTGCAAGTGCAATCCTAAAGTCAAACAATGGTACATGACAGCACACTATGCATGCATACTCACTGTATGTGACACCACACAAAACATACTAATCAGCTACAGCATATCCCAGATAATATGAATACAGAACCCAACTCTGACTATCACCTATGCAACAGCAGAGTAACTCGTGCAACCTGTTCAATGTCCAGGTATACAGCCTATATGCAGAAATCATGTTCGCAAATGATCACATTAATAAAGGGTAAAAAAATATGATTCCCCTGTCCTCACTGCTAACTCGATGCTTACAAGCCCTGCACTGCCTTTTAACTGGGTACCCATCATAGTGCTGTCATCAATAAATCATGCCAAAAGCAAACCAGTTAGTAAACTGTGAAATCACTGCATCTCTGAGAATGCAACAAGAAACTGCTACTTATGGCATCACAGCTCACTAACACATCACATACCTCTCATACAATCATGTAAGTAAACATGGACTACTGCTGGTTTGCTAACAGTATCAGCCTGGTTTTCCAGTGCTTTTCCCAAATCTGGAAACGTGTCTTGAAATCACTTCGCTCTTCTCTGGACACTCATATTTAGCAATATTCTTCAGCAAAGGTGGAACAGACATGGGTGCAACTTCCAAAATCCCTCTTTTAGCTCTTATGACTTCCATCATCATGTCGTAGATGTAGTCAAACTTTCTCTTCTCAAATATTGGTTTCGTGACCCACTTCTGCTTTGACTTTGGGTACACCACTTTGTATTGAAGCTCTCCTTTACATCCTGAGTTGCTGCTAGGGAATCGGACCACTGCTTGTTCATGCTTGATGTTTTTGTTATGGTCAAGGATGGCAAGAATGATTTGTGTCTTCATTCCAGCAAAGCTGAAGTGCTCAAACTTGGAGGAGTATCTGCATAACAATGCATGGAACATGTCCAGGTTTCCAGTGTGACAAAACTTTGTGATGTGCTTCAAGTCTTTAAGAAATATTGCATTTGTTACAATCCTCTTCAATGCAGTGTGACATATACTGTCTTCTTTGAGCCACTTCTTTTTATCTCTCTCTTTGACTGTCATCTCATGACCACAACAGGAAACCTTCCTTGCACCACTCCAACTGTGTTGGTCTGTTACATGGTTGAGCAAAGACAGCCATTTCCCCTCCATTACAACTTCATCCCCCTCATACGCTTCGGCACACCACCAGAGATGATTGGAAATACTGTGGCACCATTTAAATAATTCCCATTTTCCTTACCTTTTTCCAGCTTCATTTATTTTCTTACTCAATTTTTTTGCCATGTGCCACACATTCAACTGGTGTTCAACCTCTGGAAATTCCTTTTGCATCAAGAATCTGATCCCAGGATGTCTGTCTGTTGCCGTAAGTCTTACATTAATATTCTTCGACAGCAAGTTACTCATGCATTGCTTGAAAGCCTTCCTCTCCAGAGATACCGAAGCAACCCCCTTTGAAACCTGCTTGAGGTCAAAATCAATGATGAATCCTGAATCCAGGTCCATCATGCTGTAGAAGCAGTACTTGGCTGAATATCCAGGACTATCACAACGGCCATTTCCAGCTAACCGTATTTCCTTCCCCATTGCATCTGCCAGTAGGCAGCTCTGATGCTGCATCCAGGTATGCTGCAACACTGGGAACAAATACTGCCTTTGAATGGGATAAAAGGTAGTTTCACTGATGAACTCCCATCCTACATATGCACAAAACCACGCAATATGGGCATACATACTTCTACTGAAAAGTACTGATGAAGCAAAAAGTAGATTGTCAGCAGGCATTCTACCAATTACCAGCTGACTTTCCACTCCAGAACTTCATGCCCACTTATGCAAGTAACCTTCACAGACACATATGAACCAAGCTTCAATTTCTTCTCTACTTCAACAGCTGGAGTTTGGCAAAGAGGACACATCAATTTCAATAGAAGCGATTGAATACAATAAACTTTGTCTCACTTACCATCCTTTCATCTTCGTCCTTTTCTTCTGTGTCTTTCATATCAGATGTTGACATACTGTCTGAAGGGTAGCTCCAGTTTGGATCATTATCCATGTCTTCAGTTTCCCACTGTGAAAAGGATGAGTCACTTTGTGTACATGTCTGTAGAACTTGTGGTGGAGATTTGACTGGTGTGCTGCAAGCCTTCATCTGAAGACACATATATGCACTTGAGCTACGTTACATCCTCCCTGCTACAACAATCCTCTTGTCAAAGAGGTGTATTCACACCCATCCTCTCTATGCCCACATCACTACAACTATTATCAGCTGTCAGTGCAGGCTCACCTGTTTCCGTCTGAACAACTGTGGACTTCTTACAGTAAGTGCGGTCCATTAATGGAGAGACTACCACCTCTGGAAACTGTACAGCTGCATCTGCCATCTTCCAGTGTCTTGTATCAAGGTCCATTAGCTTTGCTTGAACTCCTATACCACAGCCTTTCCTCCGGAACATTGTTTGGCATCCAACGGATTTCTGATCACGATTATGAATTTCCAATGTGTACACATCCATGTGTTCAACTACCTCTTCATATAAATCCACCACTTGTACCTACAATCACAATATTGATTGTAACTACATGCTCACTGCAATATATTTTCTCAACACCCTATAAAAATAACATGCTGATGTACACAGCCAACAAAATAAGGCAATTCCAATTTCTGCTAATGATCACGTGCAACAAAAACATTACTAAACACCAAATCTGTGGTGGACAATACCGCATGTAGGACTGCTCCTTTGATCATGCTCCTCAGTTCACACCATCTTGCTTCAGACATGCAAACTTCTATACATAGTCATTACACATACCGATGGTTAATGTTTGCAAAAATACTACTCCATTAGAAGTACTATTAACTCTGTGTGCCTTTATTGCTCTTATTTGTACCAATGTTGTATTAAACATCCACATTGGTGAATGGCATAGTATTGTTAAGCAGTGTCACACCCTCTAACACTGTCTCATTAGTACGTATAGCTTTGACTACCATGAAAACCACAAAAAGTACAAAAACTAAGCACATTAACTCCACAATTATATGGCATAGCCACAGCAGCTGGTACATCACTGCTGTCCACGGGAAAGCAGCACTACAATATACTTTAATACTGCACATTTAATTTTAAAATGTTCACATTTCTAAAAGATTCAGATCCTGACCATAAAACCATACAATTGCTTTACTCAGCAGTCCATATTACACAAGTGCTGATCACATCAGTCACCCTGCTAGACAGGGGTCCAGGGAAGTAAATACAGTGGGAAGAAATAGCCAGGGAATTGTTATGGCTAGGCTTGTATAGGCCCTAGGGCCGATAGCCTAGTACCAACCTATAAACTACTCACCTCTGCATGTTCTTCAGTCACGGTAAGAGCTTCCTGTTGCTCTGGAACCACCGTGGACTGGTCAATCTCCGGCTCTGGATCATGTTGTTTCTGCCTACGTACTTGGTTATCACTGTGTGACAGACACAAAAGTGTGTTAAAGGTATTTTGGATATCAGAGCAAGAAGTACACACACTGATGCATTTTAATTTGAATGCAGCATATAGCTGTATTTACCTTGCTTTGTCCATAGACTTGATCACTCACAATGTTTTCCAGGGCCAGCTGAGTGGTATTCAATAGTTTATCGATAAGCTGTAGGGAGCAGTGTGTGCATTAGCAACAGTTACAAAGGTATTCAGAAATCACAGGCAGACCAGTCCAGCACACCCATTGTCAAGTATCTGTAATGAGTTAGTCTGAGCAAAATGCTTACATTTTTCTGTTTGCACCGCAGCCGACGTACTGTTGATCTCCATGGATTTTTTTGTAGAAACATCAAACAGTGTTGGTACTGCATCTTTAATAAGTCTTCAAATTGAACCCTGGGGCTTCATGTTGTCTGGCAGCAGCTCATGCATGAAATTAAGCTCGAATTGGGTCTCCTCAAAATGTTCTGAGCACAGAAAATGCCTTGGCTTTGCACTTGCAACAGATGCTTTGATGAACTTAATAATGTTGCCGACATCTGTCCCACAGTTAATCACCCATCACGTACACAGTTTAATGTCACATGGAAAGCAATGGAATGATGCACTGGGTGGCAGACTATCTCGGCAAATTCGACAGCCGTACACAAAGCACTGAGGCATGGCTACAATCACCTACATAAAAAAAAGAAATCAGTAAAAGTATGGAGCATGTCGTAATTACCACGTTACCACATCTGTGTACTTCAAACACCGTGCAGTGTCATAAAATGCAGTCATGCAAAGTAGTGTTGTGCTGCGAGTAAGGCCAGAATAGACAATGTGTACATCTGAACATTGCACACTGCATGTGACAGACCATGCCAAGCCTATATTTCAAGTTGTATAAGCAGGCATCCAGATAGGTGTTACATCAGCTTCTGCATCCTCTAATACCTGTACTTACATTACAACATCTACTGCAGTCTTCAATACCTTCCATAAATTGAATGGTATGAAAGCAAGCACATTACTGGTTTAGGCACAGTGTTCAGCATGCAGCCAGAGTGAGCAAGTATAAGCAAGTAACCTATGTATGCACATTGGGATGGACAACTCATGTTGATAGCTCAGCAAGGGGAAACTATACTCGTACATGAAAATTGAACTTTCAAAACATGTAAAACTTGCAGTTGTGGCAAATACTGACAACTTATGTCCCCCCCCCCACATAGCAATGACAATCTGCGCCAATACTATTACCTTTTGTCACGTACTTATCACAGGCCATTTCCACTACTATCATTTCCTGATGTGGCCATACCAACATTCAGTAAAGATTACACATGGACAAATTTCATGTAAACTTAATGTGTTGAAGCAAGATGGCCACATTACTGACAGGACTGGATAGCCATACCAACATTCAGAAAAGATTACACATGGACAAATTTCATGTAAACTTAATGTGTTGAAGCAAGGTGGCTACATTATTGACAGGACTGTAATACATGCACCCATGTAAATGTGTACTCATCGGAAATGGTCAGTCATTCCACATAGGCACATAATGGTTCAAACGCTTTAGTGATACCATATGACAAAACCTATTACTGAATTATATCAATTACTCCATGCTGTATTACAAACTACAAGCATTTGCATGCCATATTAGTACTCAGAAAATATCCACAGTCCTTCAAAAGGCTGAAACCCAGCGTAACTATCTGTCTCTTTGGCTGGAAAGTCAGCTCGTATACGTGCCACTACACATGCTGGGAGGACCATTCGATTTCCAAAGCCAAGTTTCCTGTTGTTACAGATCCAGAAAACATATGCTCTGTATGCCACCAGACAGTACAACCTGAAATAGTGAAAAGTAATGTCAACTATGAAATGTCACTAGAGATACAACTGCTTACAGCAAGTGGAATCAAATTTACAGATGTAATCGACAGTACTGCAATCAGCACAATCGTACAGCGTTACACAATAAGTAACATATGTCCAGTACTGCCCAATGCTACATATTGAGAGTCTGCATCATTACAATGAAATGGCAAGCCACACCAACCTCAACGTTGCTAGGCAAGATCAGTGGAAGTGTGACTGGCAATTCATTCCCGAGTGGCCGTACATAAATATGCGACACGGCAGTACCATTGCTTTCATCCTTTTCTGCTACCTTCCACATTTACCCTTGAACTTATAATGTCAAAAAAGACAACCAGCCATCACATGCCCAACCAATCCACACTGCAATCACACAGTGACACTCATACTGGTTATTCCATTGCGTCCATCAGAATCTTCCTCTAAATATGTACTGCTGCCAGAATATCATTTGCAGGATGCATGGTAATAAGCAGGATGAGGCAAACTATGGATGCATGGTAATGCAGGAATTCATATCTGATGTGGAGTTCAATTCTCTCCACTTCTCTGCAGTATGTGGTGATGACATACAACAAAGACATTCACGTGCCATGCTCATTAGTGAGCAGTGTCTGCACAAGCACCATTTCATGTCACCTAGACTAGAGACATCAGGCTTGACTACTTGGCTTTCCATGTCACTACTGCTGTTCATGCAATGACATTCCCTTTTTGGCTCTCCGGAATGATAGGTTGGCTCAAACTGATACCCCTGTCTTGCACTGTGCTGTCCTTCAGATGCCATTTGGGTAGTTAATACTATGGGAGAGAATGGATAAAATGGGCAAAAATTGTATGGCAATCTGACAGAATTACTTTACTCCCAACTCTGGAAGACATGCTTTAATCCAACTAAACAGCTAAAAGGCATAACATACTTGAAAGTGACTGTTTTAAGATGTGTGCCATACTGAGAGCCTGTTATTGGAGTGCACTTCAGCACAAGAAATGCACCTTGGGAATAACTGCCAAGTTAAGGAGACAGAACATGCAATGTTCAGTGATACTGGCTATGGCAAATGCATGATTAATGGTCTACACTGACAAGTCACATTAGATGTCCATTCCAGCCACTGCAAACAGTAGATGTATCACTTCTTAGCTAAGAGATCCACTGCCACAGGCACGCTAACCAAAATTTTATGAAGTAACAGCTAATCTGTTTGACAAGAGTTAATCTGCTTAATGAAATGCCCCAGACTCACTTCTCAGTTATGAACTCCCCTCGACTACATTACATCACAACCAAATATAATCAGATTGGGCTTACACAGCCTGGCTAGGTGATTAACTTCTGAATCTTAGGAATGAATATCTGAAGGGATTTGGCAAGCTCATGAATAGCACTTGACACCAATGCCATCAGCCATCAGTGCAACAAGCAAACTAAACATTTTTCTTGAAACAATGGCAGAACGGGCACCGACACTGGCAAGCAAATGGTTGCTCACCTACATTAGCAGACAGAAGAATTAAAAAAATGTAGATATCTGACAATAAAGGGATCTATTTCTGCCTGAAACACCTTACTATGCCCTCTTTTCCAATCTGTGTCTGCCGATTGCGCCTACTCCCCCTCCATTGTCTATGAAAAAGCCATCAGGACTGTTTCCCAACATCTACCACAAGAAAACCTGCTGTGCATTGAACAAACTGATTGGACAATTCACTGAAAATATCCTGTGTCAGTAACCAGTTTACTGCTGTGATGCTGACAGCTTTGCTTACTGCTGTGACTATGCTTGCACCCAATTGTAAACCTGCCCTAATAAATGTATTTTGGAACACCTCTCCATGGGCTTTCACTGAAAATGGCTTCTGTAAGTCAAACTTGGACTATTCCGTGGAAAAGCTTGAAATAATGACATATTTTAAGCAGCATGCAACAACAAAAAACAATTTCCCAGGTGGTCATTCCACTTCTATTACCAAGTGTGTGCGCACCTGGTAATAACACAAGTGCAAGTACCAAGTAATCCAGCAGTACAGAGCCATTCTACACTTAGAGGACAATATCATTCACAGGGCCTCATAGTGAGCAATCAGAATACAGTTTAGTCAAACACACCCTTGCTCTGGCCCAGTACACAAAAAACAAAGTGAAGCCAAATCCCTCAATGGGTAACACTGACATTTAATATGCACTGAAAAGAAACATTTTGACTGTATGGACTTGCACTCATTTCACAAGGATTCATTTCATTCTCAGTGTGGACCACTCAGTGTGTATTTACACACAAAACTAAAATCAGCATTACATCGATCCAGACAGCTCCAGAGTAGTCCTGCTTGTTACAAAAGACTCATGATTGCTATCCTTTATGGATAACATAACTATCAGTGCAATAAACTAAAACATTGAGAGCACCACTGTACTCGACCTATAATCAGACCATTAACTATCATGCTCCCTTCTGTATACAACTCAGACACCTGCAACAACTGCAGAGACCACAGAGGTTTCTTATCCACAAAATCCATGGGCCCAATAACATGATTTAAATGGAAAGACTGAAAGCCCTGTCACCATACTTCGTATCATATATGCTGTGGACTCGCAATCTGTGCCTGGCCTACAGAGCAATCTTGGATCCTGCCCTAAGAATAGCTCACTCCAGGGATCTCAACCTAGCCTGTGACATCAACAGAACATGTTGGAGACACAACTATATCTCTCAGCGATTACCACTACTTTGGAATAAGCTCTCACCGCATGTGAAATAGACCTCCTCAAATGACCCTATTCAAGTGCAACTTTGCTGATCAATAAGGGTATTGATGCGGTAACCTGTGTTTGGCATACAAGCCATCTTGCAATTCATTACTAATGGTTTTATTGAACATCAGGAAATCAAATGGCATTAGGAAAACTTGGTCCAAGGATTCAAACCTTTGCTGCAACATCAACAGAATCTTATTGAGGCACAATCTCTCTGGAGAGATGAAAAGTCAGCAATCAAAGGAAAGTAGTAGTGCTGAAGTTGAATTCATCCTCAAGTTTTGTTGAGTACCTTTGCAAGGTGGACCCTGTTTTGTCACAAAATCTCACCAAGGTGACACTGATAGACTTCATTTATATAGCATATATCATGAACACAAGTAAGTCAAAAAAAAAAAAAAAAAGATAGCTGGGTGCACAACTCCCAGGATAAAAAAGTGCCCAATCCTGGTAGGCTCACTGGTGCCAGGACAGGAAAAAATGACAATGTAGAATCCTGAAAATCTGGAAACATTCCTACAATGGGGCCAGGCCAGACACAGGATGCACATGGCCCCTCCTGTTTTAGAAGTAGCAGTTCACAAACATCAGCAAAACTGATAGGCCAAAGAAGAGCCATGAGGACAACAGAGTGGACTATTGAGGATAAGACAGAAATTATGTATTGTCCCTATTATGCAAAAAAAAAAAACAGAATTTTCAGACACAAGATATACAAAATGATTAAGATGGAAATTAGAGGAAAGAAAAATACTTCCTCAAGAAAAACTGTCAGAAGCTTCGAATGAAAATTTGTGCTCATTAATACAACATATTTGTGAACATTAATATCAAAATGATGGAATGTGGAACAGAAGATTAGTGAAGCAGAAGTTAAAGAAACAGAAGTTGAAGTTATGGAGTGTCTGTGAAGTGAAAGATTTAATGTTGATATTCTAACACAGATTACATCACAGCATGATGGAGTGATTCCCCAAAGTAAGGAGAAGCAGGAAGATCAGGAGACATCTGGAGTGTGGACATGGGAAAGAAAAAGAAATTTAATATGGTGCAATATTTATTTAAAGGAAAAAAAAAACTAATCAATACAAAAAGAGCAGCACCAAAGATGTGTAAAGAGAAATGCAGGCAAAGGAATCCAGATATGGAAAACTTTACAATAAAAAAATAAGAAGACAGAGAAAAAGTAGAAAAGGAGATTAGCAATGGAGAAGTTAAAGGTATAGAAATTGAGGTTATGGAGCACCTGCAAAGTGCAGGATTCAGTGTAGAACATCTAATGCAGATAGCACCACAACAGGATAGAGCAATGGATATCCAAATTAAGGGGATACCAGTGAAACAGGAAGCATCTGGTCAGGTACCATATCAAGATATTTTGGAGCCTTCCACAGGAAACCAGTGTAAAACATCACTTGAAGCCAGACAGCAAGGGAAAAAACAGGAGACAGAAAAATATTAAGCAATTAAGATGTGTCACTGTTAGAAGCCTATAGAAGAGGAAATAGATCAACAAAAATACTAAGAAAGATAAATGTGATAAAAGCAGTGCACAGTATTAGAACTGACCAGGATCTATCATGCACTATCTCAAATAAAAAATTCATCACAGGTGGAAAAACTTAGAAAATGCACAGATAAATGTAAAGTAAAAGTACAAAATACACCACTTAGTGATGACCCAAAAAAGTTTGAGAATTGGGAAACACTGTAAAAGGAATTGAAAGACCACCAAAAAACAGGCAACAGATGCATTAGGGAGAAGTATCTATGAAGATCATGTGGAACACAAGATGCTAAATGGATAAAAGAAGTAAAAGCAGCAATAAGAAATGTAAAGGTACAGGATATGGAATGGGATGAAGTAACAGCCAGAGAGATTGAAACAAAGTTAGGAAAAGCCTCTAACTTGAAAACCCAGGACCAGATGTAGTACTTAACTTTTGGTTAAAAGTATTAACATCTTTGCATGAAGACCTAGCCATGAGTAAGAACTATTTGTATGCACACCCCAAACAGACACCAATCTGGTTAACAGGTAAAACAATACTCCTACTTAAGAGTGAACCTGCAAGCTACCCCTAAAATTATAGAACAATAACTTGCCTTCTGACGACATATACACTATACACAGGAATTGATGCTGACGGAGTTTATAGTCATTTAGAAGAAAATTCAATTATGGTAGAAGAACAAAAGGGCAATAAAAGAAAGTCATATGGAACAAAGGATCATTTGTTAAAGTCATAGTGAAGAACTGTAGAAATGGAAAGAATCTAAGTGTTCCATGGATTGACTACAAAAAAAGCATTTAATAGTATCCCACATTCATGGATAAAAGAGTGTTTAAAAATGTATAACAGTGTCTATATCATATGTTCGAAGTTTCATAACTTCGAACATCATAAAATTGAATTTAAATGTTCAAAGTTATAAAACTTCGAACATATGTACAAAAAAAAAAACCCAAACCCAAAACAAACTGCTGTAGGCAGGGGGGCAATTCCCCCTGCACCCCCCATGTGGGGAGCTGCACCCCCTCACCCCCGCTCTTTAAATATACCAACTCCAAGACCGCACTACAGTTCAGTAAAGGAAAATCTTCCCTTTACCACATTATAGTGTGGTCTCGGAGTTGGTATATTTAAAGAGTGGGGGGTGTGGGGTGCAGGGGAGCTTGTCTCCCTGTTTACACCACCAGTCAGGTAAGTTTCCTTTCTTTTTTTTATCATATGTTTGATGTTTGAAACTTCAAACATTTAATTTTGATCAATTAACGTTCAAAGCTTTCAAACTTCGAACATATGATATAGACCCGTATAACATGCACCCTACACTGATTGACTGCATTACGGTGACCATGAAACAATGGCAGACCACTTTGCAATTAAGCCATGATAAAGGACAAATTATTAATTCAGGGATAAAAATTCAAAGTGGGATATTCCAGGGTGACTGTCACCATTGCTGTTATGCCTTGCCCTTAATCCATTAAGCTGTTTACTTAATAGCTTAGGCCATGACTATAATTTGGCTCCTAGAAAACAAATCTAAAGACTTATCTTCTTTGTTGATGATTTAAAACTGTATAGCTCATCAGATGAGGAACTGAAAGCACAGCTGCAGTTTCTCAAAACATTTGCAGATGATATTAGAATGTCATTTGACCTTGATAAATGTCTAAAAGCAACCTTTAAAGCAGGAAAGCTGCAGCACCAAGAAAACATCAGTTTGGGACAAGAATGTGATATGAAAGAACTTGTGCAAGAGGGAGTGTATAAATATTTGTGAATTGATGAAGGATCAACAATAAAACATGAGCAAATGTGAATAAAACTCAGTAAGGAATATTTTAGAAGACTTAAATTAATCCTGAAAACAGCACTGACATCTAGGAACAAAATCCAAGCTATAAACCAGTTTGCTGTTCCTGTCTTAACTTACAGTTTTGGAGTGATTGATTGTTCCCAAAATGTGTTGGCTAGATTAGACATTAAAACAAGAAGGATGCTTCATGCTCACCAAATGATTTATAAAATCAGTGAATACCAAGATAAGCTATTTTCTCCGTTTTGAAGGAGGGATGGGCTTCCTTGAAATTGAGTACATATATAGATCTGCAATCGTAGGACTCCACACACCAGCTAATCTCACGAGATCCAAATGTAGTGAATTTTTTGAAACATGAGGAAAATAAATCTACAATGACTTTGTTGCTTAACTTAGCAGAAGTATATCAACATCAAGCAGGAATGGAAATCAAAACAGAAGATAAAAATCATGCAGCAACTGAATGTGTCAAAAAAATATATATATAACGTGAAAGATCAGATGAAAAGGCAAGTTGTTGCTTGTTGTTTGTCTTTCGGCTTTTCCCAGTAAGGGGTCACCACAGAGGAACTCTGGTCCGCTAATGATTGGCAGTAGATTTTTATGAAATGCCAAGGTGCCAGCTTGATGCTCAACCTTCAACGAAGGCATGCCCATTTACGCACGCATGTCTTTTGAACGCTACCCAACTGCGGGGAGGACATGCAGACTCCACACAGAAGGCACTCCTAAGCCCAGCCGAGAATTGAACAGGAGAACCTCTTGCTGTGAGGTAACAACACTACCGCTGTACCACCGTGGCAAGAAATGCGGGAAATACATAAATATAGTTGCAAGTATAGAAAACTTGTGGAAGAACCTCATGTTGATCAGGAACGAATGCAGGAATGGTTAAGGAGAGATGAATTCAAACCAAGAGATGAAAGGTTAATATTGGTGGCACATATTAGTGGGCTACATACACGTAGGTTTACAAAGTCCATTGAACATGCGGGAGAAACAGACAAATGTACGTTTTGTAAAACAGAATTGGAAACTGTCACACACCTAGTTGCTGGTTGTGACATACTAATAGCAGAAGGACTGCATGCTGAAAGGCCTAATATTGTGGCAAGACTGATGGACTGGGGATTGTGCAAACATTATGGTGTTGAAGTGGATGAAAAACACACAAAGCATCATAGGAAATGATGAAGTCTACATCACATGGGATCATCCATTACCAACAGTTTAAAAGACAGATGCTAGAACACCAGCGATAGTGGTCCAGGAAAAGAAGACACAAGTAGCATTGATCATTGAAAGTGACCACACCCTGTGACTACAGTGTCCTGTATACAGAGACACAAAGTCATAAAATATCAGGATTTGCAAGTAGAAACAAAAGCAATGTGGAAGATACCGAGATAGTTCCAATAACAGTAGGAGCAATGGGTCTTATAAACACAAGAGTCTAAAATGTAATTTAGATACACCACCAATACATGTAACTCCATAAGAATTACAGAAGGCGTTATTACTGGAGACATTGTGGGCGCTGCAAACAGCACTTTTGGCTGACATCAAAAGGAGTGAAATACTAATTTCATGAACTTTACTTGTACTTTGACTTTGGAATGGGGTCCATTCCCGTCATGGTATTAGAAACTCAAAAGATTTGGAAAAATTAAAATGGGACAGGTACATCTCAGAGAATCAAGCTGCTGTGGAACATACCTCCATCCACATAAAACTCACTTCATCCCTGCCCATATTCAAGCACACCTTAGATCTATGTATAGGAACCAGAAGATTTAATGCAGGACTACCCTCTTTACTCTAATAATGGACAGAAGCAGCTCGTAAATGCTTTATTGCATGCATGGATCTCCTGAAATATTCTATGGCATGATCTCAGAAATTCTCATACGTGCTATAATTATCAACCATGACATGGGCAAGGCCATTCTATAATCAAGTGAGCTAGGTTATTTTGAGCCCATAGGGGAAACTGGATAGGCTTAAAATGACCTCCAAGTGCAGCTAGCCCAGTACTTGCCTATGAACCTATAATTAGACAGTTAAACAAAACAGATGTGACTCTTACAAAGACCTCATTTTTCGCAGGCCTGCTACAAGACATAACTCTTGGTCACCCCTTAGAAGAGTTACTGTAGGTAGTAATGCAAAAAAAACTGCCATTACAAATAAATGTAAAAATCAATCCCCCAAATAACAAGATAATTATGACAGGAGACTCAGTGACCATAGGTAGAAGTTAATATACTACAGATCCAGGATAAAAAGGAAATGGATACACTGGAGACATAGCTAGGAAGGGTTACCACAAAATTAATTACATATGCGGATGCACATCTGCCAAGCCTAAGTCTAAGTTTAATATAGTGAAACCATAGACTACATAGTCTTGAAACTGTGAGCAAATGTTTCTAATCATTCTGCTTTAGCCCGACTAGACGGAATTGTCATCCAGGAAATAAAACTCATTTTCAAAATGTCCGAGTGTGCAAAGCAATGCACAAACAATTTAAACAAATACAGCTTCAATGGTGCACAGAACCAGTTGACAGAAACATTCACAGCCTTGTATCTCCAAATGATTTTACACAAACATTACATAAATTCTGTTCCTGATCCACCACATCAGTATATCAGTATGCACAGACTACACCAAATAACCCTCCCAAACCCCCTATCTCCAGTACTATGCAAAGAAATTGAAATATTTACATAATCACACATGTACTACTCTGACAAAGTAAACACCCACCCAATGTATGATTTCTACAGAGAACCAAATCTGGCACTATAGTTACTTTGGTTCCCCATCCAAGCACATTAGTATATCTGCATGCACAGACTACAACACATAATCCTCCCAACCCCCTTTTGTCTATCACTGCTTCTTCACCCCAAGAAATATAACTATTAACATAATCACACAGTTACTACTATGACCAAGTAAAACACACACCCAAATGTAACATTGATACAGAGAACCAAATCATGTGTCTGTTATGGTACGCAATACATAAGATTTGCTCCATTAATGCAAGACACCCTCTGGGTAGTTCAACTATGGCAA
>NC_056747.1:1180030233-1180057733 GCF_019279795.1 Protopterus annectens | reverse complement strand
GTTCCACAATGAAAACAAACTTAGCATTAAAACTTCTCTTTCCTTGAAACTGAGATTGATTGAAACAGCACTGAAACCCACATTCAAATAAAATGCATCTGGCTAGTGACGGATAAACTTTACCTATGGGCTGATGTCAAACAGGCCCCTTGCACACATATTTTGGACTATGCAAACACACACTTGCTCTTTGACTCACCTTCCTGATTGTATGAATATATATTGCTTGTATCATACAGCACGCTTGCAGCATGTTTTAAATTTATTGCATTGAACATTTTTCCTGTAAGCAATGACACAATGGATACACCACTTCTGACAAAACTGCTCAATTTCGAACATTTAGTGCTTTCGTCTGATAAAATAACCAAACTTCTTCAGATAAACTGCATTAAACTGAACAACCATTTATACTTGAAACAAATGACATCACAAATTCATCAATCAATAAGAATTCATGCACTCCATATTTAAAAACATAATTAATCATGTTATAAAAATAATTCCTAAGCATGAAATATAAAATATACAATATATATAGACTGCATGTCATATGTTCTTAATTTTAAATAACTATTAATGGAAATCATCTCATTTAATCCTGGACAGGGGGGGGGGGGGTCCAGCATTCAAATATATTTGCCACCATGTTTCTTTGTTTTCTAACATCAATTTCCAAGGCCCACCTAGTGGATCTATTTTTACCTGATGCACCACCATAAACTTGAAACAATGATTAGGAAATACTTTTATATGTTTGTAAAGAGCATTCGTATCTTTACAATGAGAAATATCATAGATATGCTTGTATATTCTCTGGGATAGCCTATGCTCGGTCTTGCCAACATAAAATGTGGGACAATCTACGCAGAATGCAACGTAGACCACCCCTTGCGAATAAAAGCTATATCTACCCCTAATATTTATTTTTTTACCACCAATATTATTACTGGTCCTATAAAAAACATATTTACACTGGTTGCATGTGCCACAAGGAAACATTTTACCTGCCTTGAGGGTTATTTGTTGTCGTTCAAAAATATTTTTAAAATTGGGGCCTCTCCTATAAATGATTTTAGGAGCAATACCTAAATTATTAGTTAATCCTAACTCCATTTCTATAATGTTCCAGTTTTTGTTTAAAATATCTGTTAGAAATTTTCCATTGTCATAAAAAGTTGTAACAAAGGGACAACCCATATTCTCATTTCCATTGTCTCTAGCATTTTGACCTACATCATTGCCCTCATAAAGGGGGACATTATTACTATCTATGATATTATAATGCATATTCCCCCTATTCACCACTTCCTGTCTCTCATGATGTTTACCAAACAATGGAATATAAACACCTTGATTACATTTTTAAATAACTTCATTACGTATTTGGTTTACAATCCTACGAGGATATCCCCTATTATAGAACATATTAGATATATACATACACTCATTTAGAAAATCATCATAGTTAGACACCATACGGGCTACTCTGACCATTTGGCCCTTAACAACACCCCTTTTAACATGCATAGGATGGTTATTTGAATAGTGTAGATATGTATTTGAAAACTTAGGTTTTCTATATATATTTGACTTCAAACCATCAATATTATTGGAAATCAAAACATCCAAATATGCCACACTATCCTTACTGACAACATAGGTGAATTTTAAAAAATCTGTTGTTTGATTAATGTATTCAATGAAAAAAATAATTTCTGATATTGGCCCTGTCCAAACAACAAACAAATAATCTAGGTAATGGACATATATCTTGATAAGGGAAAAATAGGAATTAGTATACAGGAATTCTCTTCCCCACCATGCCATGACTATATTAAGAAATATGGGGCCACAGGCTGACCTCATGGCAACCCCTTCCATTTGTCTGTAATAATGCCCTTGGAAGTGTATATAATTAAATTTTAGAGCCATATCCAATAATTGATTATATAAATTGATTTTGTCCTGATGTAACTCCATAACGTCATGTAAATATGAACAAAACCATTCCTTCCCTGTCTCATGAGGAATACTACTAAACAAATCTTTTATATCTATGGTTATAAATACACCATCAAAGGGAGAATTTAATTTATTACAAATGGTCAAAAAATGCCAAGAGTCATGTCACAGGTTGGGAATATTGGCCACTAGTACTTTAAGTCGTTTATCAAGGAACTTGGTTATGAAGCTAGTCTCAGACTTTCCAGAGTCCACAATGGGCTTTAAAGGTGGATTTGCCAAGTCCTTGTGTATCTTTGGGACCCCGAAAATAACCGGGATCCTGCACCAATTAATGGTCATAAAATTATATTCCTGTATAGTTATCTGTTTTTAGGTTCATAGGTTCATAGGTTCATACTAGGCTATCTGCCCTAGGGCATTTATAAGCCTAGCCAGAATGTGTTTGGCTTTCGCCACCCATTTTAAATTAATTTTGCTATGCCCTTTTTCAAGGTTAGTATACTGTGCCTCTGTCTAACAGTGACACAGAAGTGATACCCAGGTTAAACCTACGATCTCCCATCCACTCATCAAGATTCCTCTTGAAGAGAGTCAATGAGGGACTTTGCCTAACCTGGACTGGGATTTATTCCAGAGTGAAGGGAGCCTCTGGGTTATGAATCTGTCCCTCCAGCATGTCCTATTTATTTCAGTGCTGAGGTTCAAGTCTCTCGAGCGCGTAGCTCGATGGGATTTGAATTTTCTGAGGTGCAGTATGTCCATTAATTCCTGGTTGGACATGGCTTTATACGTCAGGCACAGATCGCCCCTGAACAGGCGGTATGCCACTGAGTAGAGCTGGAGTTTCTTTAACCGGGCAGCATATGGCATCTGTTTGAGCCCTTTGATCCTCTTGGTGAGGTACTTTTGGGGTCTTTCCAGTTGCTGCAGGTGTCTGGTAAGGCACATCCCAAAAGGGGCATTGTACTCAATTATGGGCCTGATGAGGGATGAGTAAAGAGGCACGATGACCTCCCCTGATCTAGATGTGAATCCCTTCATGATTAGGTGGGCTATATAAAATGTTTTTCTAACCACTTTGGCCACGTGGTTGTCAAATGAGAGACTGCTATCAACTTGGGTCCCCAGGTCCCTAATTACTTCTTCTGTACTTAATGGATTACCACCTATGTGGTAATTTGTGGGCACTTTGTTTTTGCCAAAGGGGATGACTATACACTTTTTTTGGAGTTTAGCTTAAGGCCATGGCTCTGGCACCAGTTGTCTGTTTCTATGAGGCCCTTTTGGAGGATGCTTGTGTCCGCTGGAGAGTCTATTATGGTGCCTAGTTTGCAGTCATCTGCGAACTTGGTTAGCCACAGTCCTTCCGTGTTGGCCTGTACCTCCGAGAAATATAAACCGAACAAGAGAGGTCCCAGGACTGAGCCTTGTGGGACGCCACTTGTAACTGGTTTGGAGTCTGACATGGCTCCAGCAATTCTAACAATGTGGGTTCTGTCCTTGAGCCAGTTTGCAACCCATCTAGTGACATAGGGGTTTATATTTAAGCTGGTGAGCTTATCTGTAATGCCCAAGTGGGGTATTGTATCGAAGGCTTTTGCGAGGTCCAGGTAGGCTGTGTGGACCACCTTCCCCTCATCAATGGCCTTGGTGACTGTTTCAAAGAAATCAACCAGGTTTAAGAGGCAGGATCTGCCCTTAACAAAGCCGAACTGGGTAGGATACAGTGTCTGTAGGTCCCCAATATCTTTATTTATGAGGTCCATGATGATCCTTTCCATAGCTTTGCAGACCAAGCTAGTCAGGCTTATGGGGCGATAGTTTCCAGGATCTGTTGAGGCACCACCTTTGTGGAGAGGGACCACTGTCACTGTATGCCACTCTTTGGGTACATATCCTGTAGTAAGGCTGAGATTGAACAGTAGTTTTATGTTTGGGTTTAGCTCTTCTTGGAGTTCATGTAGGATGCAGCCTGGGACACCGTCTGGTCCCATTGATGCTGTGTTTTTTGCTTTGGAGAGGGCGGCTCTTACCTTAGCATCTGAGATTTCAGGGGGGCAGCACTCTGCTGGGATAGATATTTGCCCTTTTGGTGGGGAGGGGGGGAGTTTGCACTGAACCTGTCAGCTAGGATGTTGGCAATATCTGTGGGTTCGGTGTATTTTTTGTCATTTTGGACTAATTCTGAGCATATCTGGGAATTCCCACCCAGGTTCCTAACATAACTAAAGAAAGCCTTGTGAGTATCCTTAGTGTCCTGTGCAATTTTTCTCTCGAAGCTGGCCTTGGACGATTTTATGAGTGCCTAATACTGATCAGAGATGCCTTCCCTTTTTGGGATTTTGCTCTATTATTTAGTAGCTTCCTCCTTCTATTGTATAGTTTGTTTATAGCTGGGGTCCACCAGACAGGACGTCTGCCTTTGGAGGATTGGGTCTTGGTTTTATTTGGGATTGCATAATCCATGCATTCCTGAAGGTGTTCATAGAATGCATTTATAAAGGATTCTGCGGTCTGGGCCATATTTTCCATAGGCCCGGGGGCTTTGAAGGATTCCACCTCGGTTTTGAGGAGTGTGAAATTTGCTTTAGAGAAGTTTTTCACTGTGGTTTTCTGGGCAGGAGGTAGGGTCGGGATGTGAATATCCAGTGAGATTAGTTTATGGTCTGATCTTACCAGTGAGGGATACACTTCTGGTCTGGAGCATAGAGTCCCCATGTTGGTGATGATCAGGTCCAGTATGTTTTCCCCTCTTGTGGGAGTGGTAACAAGTTGTTCCATAGCATTTGAGTTTATAAATTCTAGGAACCTTTGGGCTAGGGTGTTGGAGCTAGAGTAATGCTCCCAGTCTATGTTTGGGTAGTTGAAGTCGCCCAATATAATGGTGTTTGGAGAGACCTTCATATTTTCCAGTGTTCTCAGGAAGGCCGACTGGGGTTCCTGGGTTTGAGAGGGTCGTCTGTAGCAGGCTATAAACTGGAAGGCAGTTTTACCCACTGTTAGTTGCACATGGATAGTCTCTGATGCTTCGTGCTGTGCCACCAACCTGGAGGTGTGGGTATCTTTGACGAATATTGATACTCCTCCTCCTTTTGTGGTTCGGTCCAAGTTTTGGGGCCGAAAAGCATGGTATGAGGTATAACCTGGTAGTGCTGGGGTGCTCTTGGGAGCCTTGAACCAGGTTTCTGTTACTGCACAGATATCGATGTTCTCCATGCTAAGGAGAGTTTCGAGTGCGTGCATCTTGAGGTTTAGACTTCTGGCGTTGAGTAGCATTACTCTTAGTTTCTTATCCCTTGTGATACCTATGGAGGTGGGTTTGTCTTTTGAGCCTTGCCTAAAAAAGGCACTATGGGGGTAGCAAGAGCCTTTGCCAATATCCAAAAGCGCAGGGGTGACAGGTGCAAGCCGTCCCTAGCGAAACATCGTGGCTTGTTGAGCATGTCATCCCAGGCTGACAGGCATTGGATCCCCTTTGAATGACACCAATACTTAAGCCAATTATTGAAATTGATCATCTTGTCTTCATATTGTGGCATCATTCTTGGTGAGGGTAAGATGCTACTCAAGGTCAGGGTCATACCGGCCTGGGCCACATGCTCAGAGTAAGCATGTCCATTAATTCCCAATCAATTATTTTATATCCGAAATGTATTTCGTTAATTGAGACCTCTTCATAGGTGTTACTATATAACATGTCAAACATTCTTTGAATGTAGTCATCTTGTTGCATGATTACCATACTCCCTCCTTTATCAGGATGCATATACCTGAGATCACCATAACATTTAAGATTTTCTAAAACATTTTTATCTATATCAGACATATTATCACCTCTATATATACCCTGTGAGAAAAAAATATCTAAAATCTGTTTCACATACATTTTCAAAAACTTTTAATACAGGGTGAACTATGACCATTGATTGGCCCAGGATCCTGGTTAAAGATACACAAGGACTTGCAAATCCACCTTTAAGGCCCATTGTGGACTTTGGAAAGTCTAAGAGTAGCTTCATAGCCAATATTTCCAACTTGTGCTGTGACTCTTCACATTTTTTGACCATTTGTAATAAATTAAATTCTCCCTTTGATGGTGTATTTATAACCATAGACGTAAAATATTTGTTTAGTAGTATTCCTCATGAGACAGGGAAGGAATAGTTTTGCTCATATTTGGTTCTAAAATTTAATTATATACATTTCCAAGGGCATTATTACAGACAAATGGAAAGGGTTGCCATGGGGTCAGCCTGTGGCCCCCTATTTGCTAATATAGTCATGGCATGGTGAGAAAGAGAATTCCTGTATACTAGTTCCTATTTTTCCCATATCAAGATGTATGTTCGTTACTTAGATGATTTGTTTGTTGCTTGGACAGGGCCAATTTCAAAAATTAATTTTTTCATTGAATACATTAATCAAACAACAGATTTTTTAAAATTCACCTATGTTGTCAGTAAGGATAGTGTGGCATATTTGGATGTTTTGATTTCCAATAATATTGATGGTTTGAAGTCAAATATATATAGAAAACCTACGTTTTCAAATACATATCTAAACTATTCAAGTAACCATCCTATGCACGTTAAAAGGGGTGTTGTTAAGGGCCAAATGGTCAGAGTAGCCCGTATGGTGTCTAACTATGATGATTTTCTAAATGAGTGTATGTATATATCTAATATGTTCTATAATAGGGGATATCCTCATAGGATTGCAAACCAAATACGTAATGAAGTTATTTCAAAATGTAATCAAGGTGTTCATATTCCATTGTTTGGTGAACGTCATGAGAGACAGGAAGTGGTGAATAGGGGGAATATGCATTATAATATCACTGATAGTAATAATGCCTCCCTTTATGAGGGCAATGATGTAGTTCAAAATGCTAGAGACAATGGAAATGAGAATATGGGTTGTCCCTTTGTTACAACTTTTTATGACAATGGAAAAATTCTAACAGATATTTTAAACAAAAACTGGAACATTATAGAAATGGAGTTAGGATTAACTAATAATTTAGGTATTGCTCCTAAAATCATTTATAGGAGAGGCCTCAATTTTAAAAATATTTTTGAAAGACAACAAATAACCCCAAGGCAGGTAAAATGTTTCCTTGTGGCACATGCAACCAGTGTAAATATGTTTTTTATGGGACCAGTAATAACATTGGTGGTAAAAAATAAATATGAGGAGTAGATATAGCTTTTATTCGCAAGGGGTGGTCTACATTGCATTTTTGCGTAGATTGTCCAACATTTTATGTTGACAAGACCGAGCGTAGGCTATCCCAGAGATTATACGAGTATATCTATGATATTTCTCATTGTAAAGATACGAATGCTCTTTACAAACATATAAAAGTATTTCCTAATCATTGTTTTAAGTTTATGGTGGTGAACCTGGTAAAATTAGATTCACTAGGTGGGCTTGGAAATTGATGTTAGAAAATAAAGAAACATGGTGGCAAATATATTTGAATGCTGGAACCCCCCTGCCCAGGATTAAGTGAGATGATTTCCATTAATAGTTATTTAAATTAAGAACATATGACAGGTAGTTTATATATATTGTATATTTTATATTTCATATTTAGGAATTATTTTGTATGAATTCTTATTGGTTGATGAGTTTGTGATGTCATTTGTTTCAAGTAAAAATGGTTGTTCAGTTTAATGCAGTTTATCTGAAGAAGTTTGGTTATTTTATCAGACAAAAGCGCTAAATAAACTGTGGATTATCTATACTTGTGGATTATTTTACATTGCCTTGTTGTTTCACTGCCAGCCAATTTTGTTTTTATTGTCTGGTTCTTAATCTGCAGTTTCGAACATTTCTATGTTAAAAGCACACTCAAACTTATACAATTCACTAATCAGTGAATATTCACAATCTCTGCAAAAGTACAATTCATCTAAATAATTCCACATAAGACATCTGTAACTGATGAAGAGGTAGCTGCTAGTAAATAAAGTGCCGGTTGCCCTTGAATACATTGCCTATGTTATCCAAAGAAATTATAAGCTAGTAAAATTGCAATAGGGAATGGATGGCACATGTAAAACAGGTCTGTAATTACTAGGTATCTTCTACAAAGGACAATGTCCACATCACTGCAGCATCCTTCCACATTAAAGTACTAGACAGTTCACTATCAGCTATCCATCTACATATTGTTGGAATAGAACCCACAACCTTCTGCATCAAAAGCAAGCATACTACATGTTGTGCTGCTAGCAGTGGAAACAGACTTGCCATAAGCAGAACTAAACTTCTCTTCCCCTAAAGCTCTCAGCTGCTTGTAAAATCCACTTGACATGCAACTATATCTCCCAAATTTGCACAACTAGAAATCTGGAAAATTCCTGAAATTACTGGAAGGGGATCAAAGGACCAAAACCAGGGACAAAGTACACAGATTGTATTCTAGCAGGTTTGTAATAGACAAGCAATGTGTATTACCATGCGTTTTCAGACAGATAAGAAACTGAAATTGCTTGCAACCCTTACACACACAGACAATCACCCCTTGCTTGCATCCCCACATACACACTTGCACCCCTTGCTTGCAGGCCCCCCAAACACACACACTTGCATGCTCCCACACACACACACACACACACACACACACACACACACACACACACACACACACACATACACACACTTGCACCCCTTGCTTGCATGCCCACACACACTCACACCCCTCGCTCGCATGCCCCCCCACACACTTGCACCTCTTGCTTGCAGGCCTCCCAAACACACACACTTACACCCTTGCATGCATGCCCACACACACTTGCACCTCTGAAGAGGTAGCGGCTAGCAAATAAGTTTATATTTCAGTGCTTCATCTATAAATAAAGCGCCGGTTGCCCTTGAATACATTGCCTATGCTACACAAAAAAATTATAAACTAATAATACTGCAATAGGGAATGGATGGCAAATGTAAAATAGGTTCATAATTACTAGGTATCATCCATAAAGGACAATGTTCTCATGACTGCAGCATCCTCTCACTTTAAAGTAAAAGACAGTACTATATCAGCTATTTATCTTCATGCTGTTGGAATAGAACCCATAACCTTCTGTATCAAAAGCAAGCATACTACATGTTGTGCTGTTAACAGGGGGAAAAAAAGCAGAACTAAATATGTTCTTCGTGTTTCACTGTTGCAGTCAACACTTTTGGGTTATCTGCTTGCAGTAGACCTCAGTCGGCCTGATTATCAAAGTCTTGGGTCCTGCGTCAGTTGTTGTCTCATCTTCCATGACGTCAGGTAGTCAGGGGTATAAAGCATGCAGCTGATGGCATTACATCAGTCTTTCTTGCCGTGTGGTGCCTGAAGCAAAAGCAGTTTGCAAGTGCCGGTCGGCCGACTCCTGAAATTTTCGTTTTCGAGTTTCAGATCCAAAGTCTTCAACTAAGCTAAGTACCCCATTGGGGAGCCTTTTTCTTGTTTTAAACCGATGTCAGTAAATGTTAACAATTTTATTTCTTGTGGAAAGCAAATACCTCATAAAAATTTTCATTCGTACTGCATTCCTTGCTTAGGCCCAGACCACGATGGACCTCACTGTCGGTTTTGTGCCTTATTCAATCCTCGTACTATTCGTCGTCAGTTCATTTACACATCCAAATATTTTGATTCTCGGTTCAATTATCCAGAAATGGCTTCAGTAAGCCACCCGACTACCAACATTCCAAAAAAATGCAAAGATAAAGACAGAGACAGACCGCATAGGTCCAAAGTTGCCGATGACGCTTCTCCTAAGCTAGTCACCAGTTCGTCGGTACTCAGTGAGGTGCTTTCACAGCCCCTGATACCCACTACTTTAGATTTACAGGCCTCTACTGAGACCCATTTGGAGTCCGGTATGCCATGAGATGCTTCTTCGACTGTGGAACTTGTGGATGTCTCTACCTTGGATGGGTATGGAGCCGCTGTGCAGGCACTGGCTTCTGAGGGTGTATTCAGGCCTACTGACTTGCATATTAAACTGACGCCATCTTCTTCTAGGCCTAAAACTCGATCTATGCCTAGAAAACTGATGTCCAGACCGCATGGTTAGGCCCCTATGCCTAAAAAGCAAATGATAAGAATGGCTGAAGACCTTATTACTCTAATCAGGGGAAGCCACCCTTCCCCCTCTAAGAGACCTAGGACTGATTTTCCTTCTGATTCTTCTGATCAGGATTCTGAAATTTCTGTTTTCTCTGATGACCAGGATTTGCCCTTATCTACCTATGAGGATTCTGATGCAGAGGACTCCATTCCCTCTGCTTCCCTTCCTGAGGATTTCTCTTTTGGTGAAACCTTGCATACTCTTAGGGTGCATTTCCGCTGATTACTCTAACTCCAAAAAGAGGCTTAGGGAATTATTACTCCTGCCTCAACACAGACCTTTAGCTATCCCTCCTGTACTAGATGATGCCTTCTTGGAATCTAGCCTGGCCCCTGACACCTTATCTCCTGCTCCCAGAAAACCTGATAGGTATTACAGGGTATCTGACTCTCACAAGTTCCTCTTTAAAAATCCTACTGTGGATCCTGAGACCATTTCACAGGGAGCAAGGGCATTAAGGCTACTACTGCCAAAAATCCAACCCCCTCTGATAGAGATTCCAGGGCGCTGGATAGATGGGGTAAGAAGGTATGCACTTCTGCAACTTTGGCCATTAGGGCTTTAAATTACTAGTTTCATATGTTAAAGTATCATAGTTTCATAGTTTAGTACTAGGCTATCTGCCCTGGGGCATTTATAAGCCTAGCCATAGTGATGTGGCTTTCGCCACCCCATGTAATGGTACAAAAGTGTACAGAATAGATTTAGAATACTGTGCCTCTGTCTAGTAGTGACACAGTGAAGACCCCCTTACATAATAGAATTAGTTTACTGTGCCTCTGTCTAGTAGTGACACAGAGATGACCCTCGGGGTAAACCTACGATCTCCCATCCACTCATCAAGATTTCTCTTGAAGAGAGTCAGTGAGGGGCTCTGCCTAACATGAACTGGGATTCTGTTCCAGAGTATGGGAAGCCTCTGGATTATGCATCTGTCCCTCCAGCATGTCCTATTCATATTTGTGCTGAGGTTTAAATCTTTAGCTCTTGTGGTTCTGATGGATTTGGATTTTTTGAGGTGGAGCATGTCCATCAATTCCTGATTGGACATGGACTTGTACGTCAGGCACAGATCACCTCTGAGTAGGCGGTATGCTACTGAATAGAGCTGGAGTTTCTTTAGTCTGGCAGCATATGACATATGTTGGAGACCCTTGATCCTCTTGGTGAGGTACTTTTGGGGTGTCTCCAGCTGTTGCAAGTGCCGGTTGAGGTACATACCAAATGGGGCATTGTACTCAATCATGGGCCTGATAAGGGAGGAGTATAGGGGTACAATGACCTCCTTTAATCTGGATGTGAATCCCTTCATGATAAGGTGGGCAAGGTAGAAAGTCTTTCTAACCACTTTGGCAATGTGGGTGTCAAATGAGAGGTCACTATCGACTTGGGTCCCCAGGTCTCTGATTACTTTTTCCGTACTCAGTGGGTTACTGTCTATGTGATAATTTGTGGGTACTTTGTTTTTCCCAAAGGGGATGACTATACATTTTTTGGCATTTAGTTTAAGGCCATGACTCTGGCACCAGTTGTCTGTTTCAGTGAGGCCTTTCTGTAGGATGTATGTGTCAGCTGGTGTATCGACTATGGCGCCTAGTTTGCAGTCATCTACGAATTTTGTCAGCCACAACCCTCCCATGTTTGCTTTCACGTCTGAGAAATAAATGCCGAGCAAGAGGGGTCCCAGGACAGAGCCCTGTGGGACACCACTTGTGACTGGCTTTGAGTCTGACATGGCTCCAGCGATTTTGACTTTATGGGTTCTATCCTTTAGTCAGTTTGCAACCAATCTTGTGACATATGGATTTACATTTAAGCTGTTGAGCTTGTCTATGATGCCTGAGTGGGGTATTGTGTCGAAAGCTTTAGCCAAGTCCAGGTAGGCTGTATGGACTGCTTTGCCTTCGTCAATGGCTCTAGTGACTGTTTCAAAAAAGTCAATCAGGTTCAAAAGGCAGGATCTGCCCTTTACAAAGCCGAACTGGGTGGGATCAAGTGTCTGTAGGTCCCCAATGTCTCTGTTTATGAGTTCCATAATGATTCTTTCCATAGCTTTGCAGACCAGGCTGGTTAAGCTTATGGGGTGGTAGTTACCAGGGTCTGTAGAGGTACCTCCTTTGTGGAGTGGGACCACTGTTGCTGTACGCCAGTGTTCAGGTACATATCCTGTAGTAAGGCTAAGGTTAAATAGCATTTTTATGTGCGGGTTTAGCTCCTGTTGGAGTTCACGTAGCATGCAACCCGGGATACCGTCAGGTCCCATTGATGCTGTGTTTTTAGCTTTGCTGAGGGCGGTTCTCACCTGGACATCTGAGATGACAGGGAGGTTACATTCAGCTGGGATAAGTATTTCTTCTTTTGGGGGTGAGGGAGGGGAGAAATTTGCACTGAACCTGTCTGCCAGAATGTTGGGAATATCTGTGGGTTCAGTGTATTTTTTGTCATTGTGAACTAACTCTGAGCATATCTGAGGGTTTCCGCCCAGGTTTCTAACATAGCAGAAGAAGGCCTTGTGGTTATCTTTAGTGTCCATAGCGATTTTTCTCTCAAAGTTGGCCTTGGATGTTTTTATGAGAGAACGTAGCTTTCTACTAGTGCTGATCAGAGATGCCTTCTCTTTATGGGATTTTGCTTTGTCGTGCAGTAGCTTCCTTCTTTTGTTATACAATTTGTTTATGGCTGGGGTCCACCAGACAGGATGCCTGCCCTTGGTGGAGAGGGTCTTGGTTTTATTTGGGATTGCATGAACCATGCATTCTTGGAGATGTCCGTAGAAAGCATTTGTGAAGGATTCAGCATTGTAGGATGTGGTTTCCACTGGCCCAGTTGGCTTAAAGGATACCATCTCAGTGTTAAGAAGTGTAAAGTCGGCTTTTGAGAAGTTTTTCACTGTAGTCTTTTGTGTTGGGGGTGGAGGTGGGATATGTATATCCAGGGTGATTAGTTTGTGGTCAGATCTCACTAGTGAGGGGTATACTTCCGGTGTGGAGCACTTTGTCCCCATGTTTGTGATGATCAGGTCTAGTATATTATCTCCCCTTGTGGGAGAGGTGACTAGCTGTTCCATTGCATTTGAATTTATGAATTCCAGGAACCTTTGGGCTAGGGTGTTAGGGCTAGAATAATGCACCCAGTCTATGTTAGGGTAGTTGAAGTCTCCCAATATGATGGTGTTTGGTGAGACATTCATATCCTCTAATGTCTTCAGGAAGGCTGAATGGGGTTCCTGAGATTGGGAGGGTGGTCTGTAACATGCTACCAGTTGTATAGCAGTTTTGCCTATGGTTAGTTGCACCTGGATGGTCTCTGATGCTTCATGCGTTTCCACTAACCTGGAGGTGTGGGTGTCCTTTATGAATATGGACACTCCCCCTCCCTTTTTGGTTTGGCCCGAGTTTTGGGGCTGAAAAGCATGATACGAGGTATAGCCTGGTAGCACTGGAGTGCTCTCAGGAGCCTTGAACCAGGTTTCAGTTACTGCACAGACATCGATGTTCTCCATACTGAGGAGTGCTTCGAGAGCCTGCATCTTGAGATTTAGACTTCTGTCGTTGAGCAGCATTACCCTTAATTTTTTTCCATTTTTGTTTTCTGAGGAGGTGGGTTTGTTTTTTGAGCCTTGCCTAAAAAAGGCACTATGGGGGTGGCAAGAGCCTTAGCCAATATCCGGAAGCCCAGTGGTGATGGATGCAAGCCATCCCTTGCGAAGCAGCGTGGCTTGTCCAGCATGTCATCCCAAGCAGACAGACACTGGATCCCCCTAGAATGACACTAGTAATTGAGCCAATTATTAAAGCTGATCATCTTGTTTTTGTATTATGGCATCATTCTTGGTGAGGGCAAGATGCTGCTCAGAGTCAGGGTCATACCAGCCTGGGCTACATAATCAGAGAGCTCCTCTATGTCTCTTTTCATGTAGTCCAGGGAGGTACGTCTCAGGTAATTCACGCCGGCATGGACAATGACAGAGTCATATTTGTACTTGCTTTGGAGTTACCTGAGTGCGTGTGTTATGTGGCGGATCCTAGCTCCCGATAGGCAGCTCACCATTACCCTCTCCTTGTTCAGCCTGGTAAGCGGAACGTCAGTGTGTCTGACTATAGAGTCACCTATTACTAGTGTATCAGGCATGGTGTTTGGCCTTAAGGGCTGTGATTGTTTGACACACTGATTTATTGAAATATGTGTTGCATGTGTTATGTTTTGATGTGGTGGATTTTTGGGTGTCTGCTTTGGGAGCCTCTGTTGTTTTGGTAAGTTTTTTGTTAGGGCCTCCGAGTATGTCTTTGTGTTATTATGTGTTTAGTTTGCAGTTGTGGTAGGTCTATGTGGGACTGGGTTTGCTGTGTGTGTGGTTACCTTCTCCTCCTGTCTGGTCTTGCCAGTCCTGAGTTGAGAGAGTTCAGCCTCCAGTTTGGCTATATAGTTGCATCTCTCACATGTATTTGTGTTTGTTGGGAGGAGGAGAGGGTTGTCTGTGTACATGAGACAATTGTAGCATTGTCTCAAGATTCCCAGATTAACCAGCTGAACCGGAGAGGATGCTAGTAATCTACCACTCGACATGCTAGAATATTATATTATTGGATTGCTTAAACAGAAAATGATGTTGATTCCTGACTGTGCTGAAAATAAAGAATTACAGGATTTAATGCATTTTGCTGAACAAGTTGGAAAACATACTTTGTAATGTGGTTTTGATTCATTAGAGGCATCTTGCAGGGCTGCTGTCACTGGGTCTGTACTTAGAAGGCGTGCTTGGCTTAAGGAGCAATCTTTGCCAGATCATGTTAAAGCTAAATTACTGGATGATCCCTTAAACCAAGACCACCTGTTTGACAACAAAGCAGAAGTACTTAAAAAGATGTCAGAAAAAGCTAAATCTATGCAAACTGTTAAAGATTTCCTGCAAGTACAACCTTCAAGATTTAGTAGGCATTGTCCCTCTAAGAATTGGTCCTTTCCTGCCTCTTCCAGACCTTCTCATTCCAAACCCAGAACCAGCAGAACACCAAGGCTTCAGTCCCAGGGTACGCACAGAACTAAACAGTAGGGGGCTCCCACTTCCAAATCAGGGAGTAGTAAGACTCCCCCCCTATGGTAAACTGTCTCAATGACTTAACTTTAAACCTTCCAAGCCCTGCTCAACTGACTGTTCCTTTAGGGGAAGATTGCCCTGCATGCAAAAAAATTGGGAACTCATTACCTAGGACAAATGGGTTTTAAATATAGTTTCCCAAGGATGCAGATTCCACTTCCACTCCTTACCAACCCCAAACAGCTGGCCAGACCTACCCCCAAATCAGTGGGCAGAGGCTCAAAAGCAAGTTCTCTCTCTTTTAAGCATCAGGGCTATTCAACCTGTTCCAGAAGAAGAATGGGGGCAATGATTCTACTCAAGGCTTTTCCTGGTACCCAGAAAAGACAATTCCTGGCATCCTATCCTAGACCTGTTTATCCTAAACACATTTTTGGTAATTCCAAAAATTCAAGATGCTAACTCTTCATCAGCTGCTTCCCATGTTAGGCAAGGATGCCTGGTTGGAAAGACTGGATTTAAAGGAAGCCTACCTGCACATCCCAATAAGGGAATCTTGCAGAAGATACCTACGCTTCAGAGCAGGATACATGCACTATCAGTTCTCTGCACTGCTCTTTGGCTTATCTACTGCACCCAGGGTATTCACAAAGTGCCTAGCTCCAGTCATTGCATTTTGCAGGCAAAGAAATATTCAAATATACCCATACCTGGACGATTGCCTAATTCAGGCAGAAAGCCAGGACATACTATTAAATCATCTGGCATTTGTAAAGAAATTGCTAACTTCTCTGGGGTACACCATAAACGAAAATAAATCACATCTTATACCCTGCCAACAAATTGTATTCCTGGGAGCAAGCTTGAATACAACTTCCCAGATGGCCTACCTCACACCAGAGAAAAAAGTTAATTTGACAGCCTACTTCAAACTACTGGTCACAAAGACCCAGCTATCTGCAAGGAAAATACTGCAAGCCCTGGGGTTCATGGCCTCCTGCATTCTACTAATTCTATATGCAAGACTGCATATGAGGAAACTACAATGGTATCTAAAAAGCCTATGGTGTCAACATTCTCAGGATCTAGAATCAATGATTCCTATTATACCTTGTCTACAGATAGAGTTCCTTTGGTGGGCAGAGGCCTACCACCAAAACAAGGGACTGCCACTCACTCTACCCCCTGCCGCCCAAACCCTAACAACAGACACATCAGACTATGTATGGGGGGGCTCACTTGGCAGGGCAGTGCATTCAGGGCAAATGGAACCCAAGAAAAATGCACCTGCATATTAATCAAAAAGAAATGTTAGCTGTAGAGAATGCTCTGACAGTCTTCAAGGACCACATCCTTCCAGGGCAATTATTGGTAAAGAAGGACAACACCACTGTTATGTGGTATGTAAACAAGCAGGAGGGAACCCACTCATACCCTCTCTGCAGACTAGCCATGGCTCTGTGGAACACAGCCTTGAGCTACCAAGTGCACCTACAGGCTCAGTTCCTGCCAGGCAAGCTAAATACACTGGCAGATGACCTAAGCAGAAATCTCATGGACCCACACGAGTGGAAACTGGAAACAAAGATATTCAACATGTTGAGAAACAAATGGGGGAGCCCAGAGACAGACCTGTTTGCCTCCCCCCAGAACTACCAATTGGATAAATTCTGCACAAGGACTCCCCACAAACAAGCTTGGAAAGTGGATACCCTGTCCTTCACCTGGAAAAACCTTTCAGTTTATGCCTTTCCTCTCCAAAGTACTACTAAAGATCAAAGAGGACAAACCAAGGGCAATACTGATTGCACCAGACTGGCCACGCCAACACTGGTACCCCCTCTTGCACAGTACATCACTAGTGGCACCATGGCACCTGCCTCAGACCCCTGCTCTGCTGTCGCAGCAGGAGGGCCAGATTCTGCACCCACAGCTTCAAACCCTGAACCTGGCAGCCTGGCTAATTACCTGATCTCTCCATTACCACCCCTCAGTAAGCAAGTGTTGGAAGTCATTCTGGAGGCAAGGAGGCCTAGTACTAGAAAATCCTATGCTGAAAAATGGAAAAGATTCTGTTTCTGGAGGCAAACTCAGGGGAAGGGCACAGCAGCACCCAATTTACCTCAGATTCTTCAATACTTAACTGAGATGCTTCACAAGGGCCTTTCCTTTTCCTCCATCAAAATTCATGCCTCAGCCATTTCAGCTCATTACAATACAGAACCACTCCACTTCTCTCATCCACTGCTGAAGCAATTCCTCAGAGGATCCAAAAACTCAAGACCACCCAGGTGAGTCCCTACTCCAGCCTGGGACCTTAACTTGCTATTGGAAAAGCTCACTCTACCTCTCTTCGAGCCAGCCGCAAATGCAGAGTTGAAATTCCTTTCCTGGAAAACAGCCTTCCTTCTAGCCATCACTTCTGCAAGAAGGGTATCTGAATTACAGGCCCTCAAGGCTGGGGAGCCTTTCATCATCTTTTATGTGGACAGGCTATCCCTCAGGACCAACCCTTCCTTCAAGTCCAAGGTGATATCCAGTGTGGCCCTTAATCAGTCCATTCATTTGCCAACCTTCTTTTCTAGTCCACAGAACAAAGGGGAATGAATACTGCACTCCTTAGATGTGCACAGACAACTTAGATTTTACTTGGAAAGGACTAAACCTCTCAGGAAATCTGAAAAGCTGCTGGTTGCATTTGCTGCAGGGGCAGAGGGGAAGGCCATTTCAAAGCAAACCATTTCTAAGTGGATAGGCCACTGCATTAATTTCTGCTATAAGCACCATGGAAAACCTACCCCAAGGGGGATAAGACCACATTCAACCAGGGCTGCATCTACCGCTACAGCCTTTTTCAGAGGTGTCCCTACCAGGGACATTCTAGAAGCTGCTACCTGGAGTTCTGTACATACCTTCACCAAGCACTACCACTTGCCAATTTTTTCTAAATCCAGAGCTGGCTTTGCCACTGCAGTCTTGCAGGGCCTTATAGCTGGTCCTAATGCTATCTAATTACCTCCTCCCATCCTTAGCTTTGGGAATCTACCCAAATGTGATGACTGCAACAGTGAAACATGAAGAACATAGTACAGTTGTGTACACTTTCCATAAATGTAGATGTTTGAGTGTATTCACTGTTGCAGTCCTGGTTACCCTCCCTCCAGCCTCCTGACTTCTATTGATTATACCTCTGTTCTTGTTTACTATGCTTAAAGCTTTTTGATGTATTTGCTTTTTTGTTGGAGGTGTAACCTTTTTATATAATTGCTTCCCATTATGGGGGCACCTGACATCTGGCACAAGAAAAACTGATGTAATGGCATCGGCTGCATGCTTTATACCCCTGACTACCTGACGTCATGGAAGATGAGACAGCAACCGATGCAGGACCCAAGACTTTGATAATCAGGCCGACTGAGGGCTACTGCAAGCAGATTACCCAAATGTGATGACTGCAAACGTGAATACACTTGAACATCTACATTTATGGTAAATGTACACAACTGTACTTTCTCTTCCCCTGAAGCTCTCAACTGCTTGTAAAATCCACTTGACATGCAACCATATCTCCCGAATTTGCAGAACTAGAAATTTGGAAAAACCCTGACATTACTGGAGAGGGATCAAAGGCCCAAAACCAGGGACTAAGTATACAGATTGTATTTTAGCAGGTTTGTAACAGACAAGCAATGTGTTACCATGCATTTTCCGACAGATAAGAAACTGAAACTGCTTAGAGCTCCCCACACACACTGCCCTGTGCTTGCATCCCCTACTCTGCTCCGTGATTGCATCCCCCCTCACACACACATGCGCACACACACACACACACACGCACACACACGCACACACACACACACACACACACACACACACACACACACACACACACACACACACACACACACACACACACACACACACACACACACACACACGCACACACACGCACACACGCACACACACACACACACACACACACACACACACACACACACATCACCAGCTTGCTTGCATCCCCCCTCACACACACACACCCCCGTGCTTGCATCCCCCTCACATAATACAGAAAAACACATATACACACACACCCCATGCTCGCATCCCCTCTCAAACACATGCTCCCCTCTTGCTTGCATCTGCACAATCCCCCCAACATGCATGTCCACACATGCACCCCCTTGCGTGCATGTCCCCCCACACACACCTCCACCCCTTGCTTGCATGCCCTCTCCCTCACACACACACACACACACACACACACACACACACACACACACACACACACACACACACACACACACACACACACACACACACACACACACGCACACACTTGCACCCCCTTGCTTGCATGCCCCCCCCACACACACACTCACCCCTTGCTTGGATGCACAAACATACACACCCCTTGTTTGGATTGGAGTTAAATTGTTTAAGTTGCATAGCACAGGCATCCTGTAGGCAAGGCATAACAGTTCCACAATGAAAACAAACTTTGCATTAAAACTTCTCTGCTCTTGAAATTGACATTGAAACAACACAGCACTGTTAAAAAATTATAATCAATAAAAAAACTTCAGCAAAAAAAATGCATTCCCTGCATTATGGCTTATCGAATTTGTGAATGACTGCAAAAGAGGTAGAAAAGCAGAAGTAACAGATGATACACTCATTTCTAGAATTTCAGAGCAAAACCACATTGTAATGTTCAGAAATGGGACTCCTAGTTTGCTACAAAATATATGACAGCACACACTGCAGGACTGATGTTCAATTATTTCAAAATGGCATTACATTTTCACAGTAAAACAAAACATGATTTTGGTGCTATAAAAAACGGCTTTGTATAAATCAGCATTGTATGACAAATGTTAGGACTCTGATACTCCAGATAAGTACTTTGGTATGCATCAGTAAATAGTGGCATACTTATTGAATTGTTTAAAAACAACACATGGCTGTTATTAGATTAATACACCACCCAACTAAACGATAAGTGAAACTGGAGTTTGCTTTTATTTGTGTTCACCGCAGCACTTCCTCCCCAGCACAAGCACACACACAGCAACATTCCCCTCAAGCACACGCACAGCAACACTCCCCTCCAGCACACACACAGCAACACTCCCCCACAGCAACACACACACACACACGCACAAACGCACACACGCATGCACGCACGCACGCACACAGGCACACACGCACACACACACGCACACACGCACACACACACACACACACACACACACACACACACACACACACAGCAACACTGAGTTGAACACCCCCCACTAGCCACACTTACATAAAAAGTAAACTCCCCATTAGCACTGTGAATGCACATGCAAATTAAAGCAGCAAAACAGCGAGCAGTTGTAACTGTTCTGAAAACGTTATCTGCACAACAAATACTTTCCTTTTGGAATAAAGCACTAAAACGCAGCACGGAATCAAGAACTAAAGTGCAGTAAATGACAGCACATTGGGGACTGTTTATTAACGTTTACGTTTAGAGAGTGTACTGGCAATCATGACTTGCAAGATGCGACTGGGAATATACTTTTAGTGATACTATTGTGATTATAAGAATAAACGTGCTTTTCTTTGGAAAACTAATGAAAGAAGGGACAAGAAAAATTTTCGTTCAAATGGGGGTTTAAAACGTTCACACTCGGTAACTTTTGCTTCTTCTGATGGATTAACAAGTGGGTGTGACTGATGAATTTACATATCCACCTCTTCTCAATGCCCATGGGGGCAAGGTTTCTACGCAAGACATTTCCTTGTAACCAGAAAAGACAATTCCTGGCATCCTATCCTAGACCTGTCTATCCTAAACACATTTTTGGTAATTCCAAAATTCAAGATGCTAACCCTTCATCAGCTGCGTCCCATGTTAGGCAAAGATTCCTGGTTGGCAACACTGGATTTAAAGGAAGCCTACCTGCACATCCCAATAAGGGAATCTTTCAGAAGATACCTACGCTTCAGAGCAAGCTACATGCACTAGAGTTCTCTGCACTGCCCTTTGGTTTATCTACTGCACCCAGGGTATTCACAAAGTGCCTAGCTCCAGTCATTGCATTTTGCAGGCAAAGAAATATTCAAATATACCCATACCTGGACGATTATCTAATTCAGGCAGAAAGCCAGGACATACTATTAAATCATCTGGCATTTGTAAAGAAATTGCTAACCTCTCTGGGGTACACCATAAACGGAAAGAAATCACATCTTATACCCTGACAACAAATTGTATTTATGGGAGCAAGCCTGAATACAACTTCCCAGATGGCCTACCTCACGCCAGAAAAAAAGTTCATTTGACAGCCTACTTCAAACTACTGGCCACAAAGACCCAGCTATCTGCAAGGAAAATACTGCAAGTCCTGGGTTTCATGGCCTCCTGCATTCTACTAATTCTATATGCAAGACTGCATATGAGGAAACTACAATAGTATCTGAAAAGCCTATGGTGTCAACATTCTCAGGATCTAGAATCAATTATTCCTATCATACCTTGTCTACAGATAGAGTTCCTTTGGTGGGCAGAGGCCTGCCACCAAAACAAGGGACTGCCATTAACTCTACCCCCCTGCTGCCCAAACCCTAACAACAGACACATCAGACTATGTATGGGGGGCTCACTTGGCAGGGCAGCGCATTCAGGGCAAATGGAACCCAAGTCAAATGCACCTGCATATCAATCAAAAAGAAATGTTAGCTGTACAGAATGCTCTGACAGTCTTCAAGGACGACATTCTTCCAGGACAATTATTGGTAAAGAAGGACAACACCACTGTTATGTGGTACGTAAACAAGCAGGAGGGAACCCACTCATACCCTCTCTGCAGACTAGCCATGGCTCTGTGGAACACAGCCTTGAGCTACCAAGTGCACCTACAGGCTCAGTTCCTGCCAGGCAAGCTAAATACACTGGCAGACGACCTAAGCAGAAATCTCATGGACCCACATGAGTGGAAACTGGAAACAAAGATATTCAACATGTTGAGAAACAAATGGGGAAGCCCAGAGACAGACCTTGCTTGCATCTGCACAATCCCCCCAACATGCATGTCCACACATGCACCCCCTTGCGTGCATGTCCCCCCACACACACTTGCACCCCTTGCTTGCATGCCCCCTCACACACACACACACACACACACACACACACACACACACACACACACACACACACACACACACACACACACACACACACACACACACACACACACTTGCACCCCCTTGCTTGCATGCCCTCCCCACATACTCACCCCTTGCTTGGATGCCCAAACATACACACCCCTTGTTTGGATTGGAGTTAAATTGTTTAAGTTGCATAGCACAGGCATCCTGTAGGCAAGGCATAACAGTTCCACAATGAAAACAAACTTAGCATTAAAACTTCTCTGCTCTTGAAACTGACATTGAAACAACACAGCACTGTTAAAAAATTATAATCAATAAAAATACTTCAGCAAAAAAATGCATTCCCTGTATTATGGCTTATCGAATTTGTGAATGACTGCAAAAGAGGTAGAAAAGCAGAAGTAACAGATGATACACTCATTTCTAGAATTTCAAAGCAAAACCACATTGTTATGTTCAGAAATGGGACTCCTAGTTTGCTACAAAATATATGACAGCACATACTGCAGGACTGATGTTCAATTATTTCTAAATGGCATTACATTTTCACAGTAAAACAAAACATGATTTTGGTGCTATAAAAAACAGCTTTGTATAAATCAGCATTGTATGATAAATGTTAGGACTCTGATACTCCAGATAAGTACTTTGGTATGCATCAGTAAATAGTGACATACTTATTGAATTGTTTAAAAACAACACATGGCTGTTATTAGATTAATACACCACCCAACTAAACAATAAGTGAAACTGGAGTTTGCTTTTATTTGTGTTCACCGCAGCACTTCCTCCCCAGCACAAGCACACACACAGCAACATTCCCCTCAAGCACACGCACAGCAACACTCCCCTCCAGCACACACACAGCAACACTCCCCCCAGCAGCACTCCCCCCAGCAACAGACACACACACACACACACACACACACACACACACACACACACACACACACACACACACACACACACACACACACACACACACACACACACACACACACACACACACACACACACACACACACACACACATACACACAGCAACACTCCCCCAGCAGACACACACACACACACACACACACACACACACACACACACACACACACACACACACACACACACACACACACACACACACACACACACACACAGCAACACTCCCCCCAGCAGACACACACACACACACACACACACACACACACACACACACACACACACACACACACACACACACACACACACACACACACACAGCAACACTGAGTTGAACACCCCCCACTAGCCACACTTACATAAAAAGTAAACTCCCCATTAGCACTGTGAATGCACATGCAAATTAAAGCAGCAAAAGAGCGAGCAGTTGTAACTGTTCTGAAAACGTTATCTGCACAACAAATACTTTCCTTTTGGAATAAAGCACTAAAACGCAGCACGGAATCAAGAACTAAAGTGCAGTAAATGAGAGCACACTGGGGACTGTTTATTAACGTTTACGTTTAGAGAGTGTACTGGCAATCATGACTTGCAAGATGCGACTGGGAATATACTTTTAGTGATACTATTGTGATTATAAGAATAAACGTGCTTTTCTTTGGAAAACTAATGAAAGAAGGGACAAGAACATTTTTCGTTCAAATGGGGGTTTAAAACGTTCACACTCAGTAACTTTTGCTTCTTCTGATGGATTAACAAGTGGGTGTGACTGATGAATTTACATATCCACCTCTTCTCAATGCCCATGGGGGCAAGGTTTCTACGCAAGACTTTTCCTTGTAACCAACAAAGACAATTCCTGGCATCCTATCCTAGACCTGTCTATCCTAAACACATTTTTGGTAATTCCAAAATTCAAGATGCTAACCCTTCATCAGCTGCTTCCCATGTTAGGCAAAGATGCCTGGTTGGCAACACTGGATTTAAAGGAAGCCTACCTGCACATCCCAATAAGGGAATCTTGCAGAAGATACCTACGCTTCAGAGCAGGCTACATGCACTAGAGTTCTCTGCACTACCCTTTGGTTTATCTACTGCACCCAGGGTATTCACAAAGTGCCTAGCTCCAGTCATTGCATTTTGCAGGCAAAGAAATATTCAAATATACCCATACCTGGACGATTATCTAATTCAGGCAGAAAGCCAGGACATACTATTAAATCATCTGGCATTTGTAAAGAAATTGCTAACCTCTCTGGGGTACATCATAAACAAAAAGAAATCACATCTTATACCCTGCCAACAAATTGTATTTATGGGAGCAAGCCTGAATACAACTTCCCAGATGGCCTACCTCACGCCAGAAAAAAAGTTCATTTGACAGCCTACTTCAAACTACTGGCCACAAAGATCCAGCTATCTGCAAGGAAAATACTGCATGTCCTGGGTTTCATGGCCTCCTGCATTCTACTAATTCTATATGCAAGACTGCATATGAGGAAACTACAATGGTATCTGAAAAGCCTATGGTGTCAACATTCTCAGGATCTAGAATCAATTATTCCTATCATACCTTGTCTACAGATAGAGTTCCTTTGGTGGGCAGAGGCCTGCCACCAAAACAAGGGACTGCCATTAACTCTACCCCCTGCTGCCCAAACCCTAACAACAGACACATCAGACTATGTATGGGGGGGCTCACTTGGCAGGGCAGTGCATTCAGGGCAAATGGAACCCAAGTCAAATGCACCTGCATATCAATCAAAAAGAAATGTTAGCTGTACAGAATGTTCTGACAGTCTTCAAGGACCACATTCTTCCAGGACAATTATTGGTAAAGAAGGACAACACCACTGTTATGTGGTACGTAAACAAGCAGGAGGGAACTCACTCATACCCTCTCTGCAGACTAGCCATGGCTCTGTGGAACACAGCCTTGAGCTACCAAGTGCACCTACAGGCTCAGTTCCTGCCAGGCAAGCTAAATACACTGGCAGACGACCTAAGCAGATATCTCATGGATCCCACTCGAGTGGAAACTGGAAACAAAGATATTCAACATGTTGAGAAACAAATGGGGAAGCCCAGAGACAGACCTGTTTGCCTCCCCCCAGAACTACCAATTGGACAAATTCTGCACAAGGACTCCCCATAAACAAGCTTGGAAAGTGGATGCCCTGTCCTTCACCTGGAAAAACCTATCAGTTTATGCATTTCCTCTTCTGCCTTTCCTCTCCAAAGTACTACTAAAGATCAAAGAGGACAAACAAAGGGCAATGCTGATTGTACCAGACTGGCCACGCCAACACTGGTACCCCCTCTTGCGCAGTATGTCACTACTGGCACCATGGCACCTGCCTCAGACCCCTGCTCTGCTGTCTCAGCAGGAGGGCCAGATTCTGCACCCACAGCTTCAAACCCTGAACCTGGCAACCTGGCTAATTACCTGATCTCTCCGGTACCATCCCTCAGTAAGCAAGAGATGGATGTCATTCTGAAGGCAAGGAGGCCTAGTACTAGAAAATCCTATGCTGAAAAATGGAAAAGATTCTGTTTCTGGAGCCAAACTCAGGGGATGGGCACAGCAGCGCTCAATTTACCTCAGATTCTTCAATACTTAACTGAAATGCTTCACAGGGACCTTTCCTTTTCCTCCATTAAAATTCATGCCTCAGCTATTTCAGCTCATTACAATACAGAACCACCCCTCTTCTGTCATCCACTGCTGAAGCAATTCCTCAGAGGAGCCAAAAACATAAGACCACCCCGGAGAGCCTCTACTCCAGCCTGGGACCTTAACTTGGTATTGGAAAAGCTCACTCTACCTCTCTTCGAGCCAGCCGCAAATGCAGAGTTGAAATTCCTTTCCTGGAAAACAGCCTTCCTTCTAGCCATCACTTCTGCAAGAAGGGTGTCTGAATTACAGGCCCTCATGGCTGGGGAGCCTTTCATCATCTTTCATGTGGACAGGGTGTCACTCAGGACCAATCCCTCCTTCATGCCCAAGGTGGTATCCAGTGTGGCCCTTAATCAGTCCATTCATTTGCTAACCTTCTTTTCTAGTCCACAGAACAAAGGGGAATGAATACTGCACTCCTTAGACGTGCACAGACAACTTAGATTTTACTTGTATAGGACTAAACTTCTCAGGAAATCTGAACAGCTGCTGGTTGCATTTGCTGCAGGGGCAGAGGGGAAGGCCATTTTAAAGCAAACCATTTCTAAGTGGATAGACCACTGCATTAATTTCTGCTATAAGCACCATGGAAAACCTACCCCAAGGGGGATAAGACCACATTAAACCAGGGCTGCATCTACCTCTACTGCCTTTCTCAGAGGTGTCCTTACCAGGGACATCCTATAAGCTGTTACCTGGAGTTCTGTACATACCTTCACCAAGCACTACCACTTGCCAATTTTTTCTAAATTCAGAGCTGGCTTTGGCACTGCAGTCTTGCAGTCCTAATGCTATCTAATTACCTCCTCCCATCCTTAGCTTTGGGAATCTACACAAATGTGATGACTGCAACAGTGAAACACGAAGAACATAGTACAGTTTTGTACACTTATCATAAATGTAGATGTTCGAGTGTATTCACTGTTGCAGTCCTGGTTACCCTCCCTCCAGCCTCCTGACTTCTATTGACTATACTTCTATTCTTGTTTACTATGCTTAAAGCTTTTTGATGTATTTGCTTTTTTGTTGGAGGTGTAACCTTGTATATAATTGCTTCCCGTTATGGGGGCACCTGACATCTGGGGCAAGAAAAACTGATGCAATGGCATTGGCTGCATGCTTTATACCCCTGACTACCTGACGTCATGGAAGATGAGACAGCAACCAACGCAGGACCCAAGACTTTGATAATCAGGCTGACTGAGGACTACTGCAAGCAGATTACCCAAATGTGATGACTGCAACAGTGAATACACTTGAACATCTACATTTATGGCAAGTGTACACAACTGTACTTTCTCTTCCCCTGAAGCTTTCAACTGCTTGTAAAATCCACTTGACATGCAACTATATCTCCCGAATTTGCAGAACTAGAAATTTGGAAAAACCCTGACATTACTGGAGGAGGATCAAAGGCCCAAAACCAGGGACAAAGTATACAGATTGTATTCTAGCAGGTTTGTAACAGACAAGCAATGTGTTAGAATGTCTTTTCCGACAGATAAGAAACTGAAACTGCTTAGAGCTCCCCACACACAATGCCCTGTGCTTGCACCCCCTACTCTGCTCCGTGATTGCATCCCCCGGCGCACACACA